>NC_143555.1:122600000-122877500 GCF_054136105.1 Typopeltis vanoorti | reverse complement strand
CTCTCGTTGACTACGTCATATTCTTTGCTACGGCCGATTGGTCACCCTAACTCTGAACTATTCTTACATGGTTCTAAAACACTGATCTCTTAAACATATTAAATAACAACAATTCTGGTCCTGAAATACAGTTTTCCTTTGCTTATTTTTTGAGAACAATATTAGTTTTAAACACAGATTTCCTTAGCTTATTTAGTATTAATAATCTCAGTCAAGTTGATATACCTTTGAGTGAATATATATACAATACTCCCTTAGCCCTGTCCTTGGAAGTGTAAGCATGTCCTTATCCCTAGGTTTTCATTGTCTCTGTGTTGGGTCATAACAAAATGGCTTACGAATAGTGAGTCAGCCCTTTTTCCGACACAACACCACTTTTGTGAATCTTCTCTTGACCCTTTCCAACATATCCTCATCACCATAAACATTCACTGACCAAATCTATATACAATAATCCATATGAGGCCTGATCAAAGCCTCATATAATGGCATCATAACCTCTGTATTTCTGCATGTCAGGGTTCTCCGCATCATTGTCATTATCTGATCTGATGTGACGTCTTCACAACTCGTGAAATATGGCCCCTGAATTTCAGGTCCTTGTCTACCATTACTCCTAGATCTCTCATCTCCTCTACTTCCTTTAAAGTTTCTGCACCAAGTGTATACTTTGCATCCCATCATTGCTTACCAAATCTGAAATCTTACACTTTGCAACATTGAACAGTTCCACTTACCTGCCCATTCATGCAATCTATTCAAGTCCTCTTGTAAGGCCATAACATCTGCTTGACTCTGCATTGCTCTTCCCAGTTTTGCATCACCTGCAAACAGCTTCATATCACTAGTTAAACTCATTCCAATATCATTAACATACGAATTGAACAACAATGGTCCCAAAACTGACCCTTGTGGTATGGTCACCTTCCTCTTTTGGGATACTGCACCTCCATATACAACTTTCTGATACCTATCTGACAGCCAGTCACTGATCCAACTCATATCTTTCCCCCTTAAATATTTCCTTATATCATTAATATAGGGAAAGATTAGTGGAATACCCAGAGATACTCTACTAGTCACCCTCATTCTCCTAGATACCACTCCACCATATACTACTCTTTGGTGTCTGTGTGTCAGCCCACACACACACACCTATACATACTACCAACTTAATATCCATGCCCATTTGCTCCAAATTTTGTAATAGTTTTCCGTGTGATATTCTATCAACTGCCTTTGCAAAGTCCAGCAGTATGATGTTATAGCTATTTCCCTTATCTAATTCTGCTGTCATTCTACTATAAAACATTAGTAAATTACTAAGGCAAGATCTACTTTTTACAAAGACATACTGCTTTGTTAAATTCCTACAATACTCTATGGTATTGTAGGAATACAATACCATAGAGTATTGTATTCCTGTTCCCCACTGCTGGATTTTACCTTTAACCAACTTTTACAATACTTTAACAACCACTCCTGAGATATTAATTGGTCTGTAATTTGCTACTTTTGTCTAGGAGTTGCCTTTATGTAACAGAACCATCTTCGAACTGATCAGTGTCCAAAACTTCTCTCCTTTATTTTTGATGCCTCTAGCATTCATGTACATGCTTTGTGGATTCATGGGGGATGTTAAATCCCTTTGGACCCACAGTTACCCTTGTGCATATCAGGATTTTGCATTTTTGCATATTAGGATTTTTGTGCATTCTGCACATTTCAAAACCATTAGGATTTCAAATCTGCAAAAGGGCATTGACCATTGCATAATCATTTTTGTATGCACAGTCATTTGTCACAATTGACTGCATCCCCCCTTAATATCTAGTATCCCTGAGCTTATACTTCCAACCTCTCCCTGAACAGCACTCTCTCCAAATATCCAACCCCAAAACCATTTAAATGCAGTCCATCAGGCATATACAAGTCTTTTCATCCATCAGATTCACTTCATACATCTATAAACTGCACATCCTTCCTACTGATAATATTTTCATTTATCCATTTGCAGTCATGGCCCTTCTCAGTTCACTCATATCATACCAAAGCAGCAAATTCACAGTTCTTACTTTCTCACTCTTCTTTATTTGCTTCTATCAGCAACTCTTTCATGTACCTTCTCTCATTGCATATTTCTCACCTTTAAAATCATTTATGTTAGCCAAAACACTCAATTCTTTCACTTCTCACCTCTTCATACTAACAGCTTCATTAACATCCTTGATCTTTGCACCCGAGAAACATGCTTTGATCACTTTCTCGTTAAGCACACCTGTCTTCATTGAATCTCCATAAGATATCTTCTTCTTTTCAGTTTCTCACACTTGCATACTTTCTCATTCACGTTTTCCTTCATTCTCCTTCCTGATGTACCACACGACAATCATTTCTTCAGTTGCTCTAGCTCACATTTTATCCTGTGAAAGACACCATATAAATGTGCTATTTCACTTCTTACTGTCCACATTACCTTCACCATTTCTTTCATGCTCTCATTCATGGTTTGCACATTGCTGTTCACTCCTTCCACGTTCTTTATAACACTTTCACTATCTTGCCTTACATTGTTAATACTAGTTGCTTCATTCTCCTGCTTTTGAATGAAGTCTTTTTATTACCATCAAAAATTTTTTTTCCCACAGTAAATTAAGTACTGTATATATGCTATAGGAAAAGTTTTTTGGTAATCACCTTTAGTAGGTTTAACAGGAAATGGAAAGGTCCAAGAAACATCTTGCAGCACTATTAATATTTTATATTATATTAATAATAAAATAAAATATTAATAAACTATATAATAATACTAATATTATTATATAGTTTAATAATATTAGTGTATTTTAGTTAACTATATTATTAAATGTTATTTTAATTTCTAGGAGAACTACCAACTACATCAATGCAGATAGTGCTTCACTTCAACATTACAGCAGCAAACTGTTCTAAGAATCTAGTCAAGGATGCACTTGCAGTGACTGTTATAGATCAGTTAATGACTTCAAGTGAAGTAGAATGTGAACACATAAACTGCTCTAATATGAGTTTCACTTGCATGAATGATGAAGAAACAAATCATACAGTTATGGAAATAATGTGGATTTTGAGGGTAAACAAAAATTTCCGCAATTCCTTTTATTTACTTCATTTTTAAATGTGATTCATCATTATTATCCAAACTTCGTTTTGATTATTAATACTAATATAATTCATAGATATGGACATATGATACACATAATTATGTAAGGACAGAGCATTTACCTCCCTACTGGCCGAGGTGGATGAAATTGTGAGACCAAATTGCACTTCTTATCCATGTTATTTGATAGGTGTTACAGAATCGTATCCCGGTTTAGCTGGACTTTATAGACGTCATGGCCGCCGGTTGGGAGATTAATAAAAACACATTTTCATGATGAGTTATCTCAAATCATCAGAGTAAACACACAGAACAGACAATTGGATGAAGAGAGAATGAAATGACAATAGATGTTACAGAGGATTTTCTTTCAGGCCAGAAAGGATAATGGATAAAGAAAGTCATCATTCTATTCTCACTTCATGTAACTGTCTGTTAAGGTCACTGTGATGTGATGAGATGCTTATCGTGAAATATAAGTTTTTTATGTTAAATGCTTTGTTTTTACATAATGTTTATCATCTAATATCATGTGGTCATAACATATTGTGATCTTTGCAAGTCACTATCATTATACTTGTAGAAAAAAAAAATTTTTTTGCTTGGTTGCAAAGTAAATTCTAACAGACAAGAAATTATTGTTTTAATCCTTTACCTAAGCATAATAAAACACAGCTTGTGTATGAAGTATATTCTCTCCATTTCACAGAAATTGCCTTAATATCCCATGAAGTTGGCTCACTTTCTTTTGGATGTGTACATTAAGTATATTAAGGGAAGTGGCACTACCAGTGGCGGCCTGTACATAAGCACTGCGACACTGCAGCACCCCCAAGGAAAAAATGAAAAAATTAAATTTTGTTTGTGTTTATAAATAATAACAATGCTTACAACATTATATAAATGCAGTACAACATGTTAAAGGTTACAGCTTATGTTTTGACATTGATTGAATAGTTAATAACTGGAATTGTTTGATTAATGCTTTAGATTACGAAACAAATGCACTGCGATCTAACGCTGACATTCGTTTGCACTTGTCATTGCATGTTACGTCATTCCCACCTGCTCAAATGGCAGTTTGAGCAGTGTGGGAATGACGCCTTATTTCTGTGAGATATGAAACGTTTATTGTTGGTGCGTGTGCGTGGTGAACTATTTTTTGTAAATCTTATTTTATTTTTTTAAAAGAACACATAATTATTTATTTATTATAGATCCAAGCTGAATTATGACGAGTGTCACTGTTGAAAATATGAAAAGAATTATATTTTTTCAATTATTGTTACACGAAACAAATGCACTGCGATCTAATGCCGATATTCGTTTGCGCTTGTCATTGCACGCTACGTTATTAGATACACTGCCGTTTGGGCAGTGTATCTTATGCCTGCACTCGTTATTTCTGTGAGATATGAAACATTTATTATTGGCGCGTGTTCGTGGTGAACTATTTTTTGTAAATCTTATTTTATTTTGTTAAAATAACATATACTTATTTATTTATTATAGATACAAGGCTGAATTATGACGAGTGTCACTGTTGAAAATATGAAAAGAATTTTTTTTTTCAATTATCGTTACATGAAACAAATGCACTGCAATCTAACGCCATTATTCGTTTGCGCTTGTCATTGCTATTGATATGAAACTTTTATTATTTTATTATTTATTGGTGTTTGTTCATGGTGAGGATGAAATATTTTTAATAAAGCAATTTTTAATATGTAAATTTATTTATTAATAAATTCATTACTGATTAGGAAAAAAATGGGATTTTTTTTGGTATATGCAGCACCCCCACTTAAAATTTTCACCGGCCGCCACTGGTCACTACCCAGACTACTACCAATGTTTATAGAGATCTCATCAGTGGGAGCTAGATGCAGGAAGATACTAAGGTTAGATCAATGCAGAAGTAATATTTTCCATATACAATTATTATTTTTGTAACCTCCATGGAGTCAACAGACTCATTGTTGAAGGCCCACTCAACCAGCAACATGCCTATTATAATGAGCTTTGAAGTTATTTACTCTGCCTGCATTTATAATGCACTCTGGGAATGCATTCCACTCACTAACAACTCTAAAAATCTACTCCTCATACCCTTGTTAACCACATCTTTATACAACTTCCAGGGATGGCCTCTTCTTCTTCTCATCTTAAAATCCACTCTTTTTATAATTCCTTCTGTATTTAGTTAGTTAAGGGATTCTGTTAGAATCCCTAATCCCTTCAGTACATGTAAAAAGCTAATTGAACAATAACTGACAATTCCAAAAGGCACCACCTAAGTAGCTAATGTAAGATAACTAAAAAAATTAAAATTAAAAAAAAAAATTAAAAGCAAATAACTAGTAGCTCAGCACAGTCATCCAAAACTTGTATTTAATCTCAACTATACATGACCCTTTTTTTTGCTTGAACAGTCTCGATTTTTCTAAAGAAAAAAGATATACGTAGATATTTAGCTTAATCTGTAGATAAGCTAACATTATGATTTCATTTTATTAGTTTTGTTGAATTTCATTTACAGGGAAGTTTCATTCCTGAAGATTACGAATATAGTGATGAGGTTTCCCAAGCAGAAATTAGCATAGAAACAGTAGTGCAAAAGACAAAAAAATTGCTTTCTGACCAATATTTCAAACAGGTATTGTTAGAAACTGGTTCTGAAGTGTGGGAAAAATCTTTTAGTTATAGCAAGTTTCTCTTAGTCTGTGATGAACCAGGTTATCAAGTGGATGAAATCACAGAGAAGTGTGGTAAGTAATTTTCAAATCTTAATCAGCAAGATTTTCGCTGTTTCAAGCTTTGATTTCTTTATTATTAAGAATGTGATATGTTTCAGATAGATTTAATATTAATAATTCAGTAAATATTTTCTGGAATTTAAGTTATTATGATGGCATTTCTATGGAGTCTGAAGACATTAAAGGAAGCCCACACTAGCTATTATTCACACAATACGTATCATACATATCTTTAAAGTCATTCACCACTTTTTAACATAGAGAAAATCTGGTCTCCAATCTGGTAAAGAAACAATGAATTTGATCACAGGTTAATCTACTGGCATGACCTCCAGTGAGAAAAAAAAATTAATTATGGATATTATTTCTGGGAAAACTCCCATGTTACTCCTCTTAACAAACTACAGTAAAACCCCTTTTTTACACTTTTCAGGGGACTGATGGAAAAAAGTGTAAATAGCGGGAAATGTAAAAAAAAACATTAAAAAAAAGGCTACAAGATGACTTACTGCTAGTATGTGAGTCTACATACTAGATTACAAAATTTAATAACTGAAAATAGATGAATTTACAATTACTTACATTTACCTATTTTAAAAAAAATCTTTAATTGTTGCTTAAATATGAAGTATCGGCAACTACTAGAGTGAACAAATGCACGTAGTCCATGGACTACGTGCATTTGTTCACTCTAGTAGTTGCCGATACTTTTATAGTTTTATTATACTATATTTGGCATGAAACTCTCTGATTCCAATCTTTGAGTTTCTTATTCGGTTTTAAAACAATGTGGGATTTAATTGTTGACTGTTTTTGCATTTCGTTTTTTTTTTTTTTTTTTTTTTTTTTACATAGCGCCAGATTGCTTTGCATTGAGTTCAATGCTTGCCCTGTTTTTTACTATCATGTTCAAAGTGAACACGGAGAGTCCAAGATCTTTTGCTAAATGCACACGTGTTCCGCCATGCCAATCTACACATCGCAGAATTGCAATCTTTTCTTCTACCGAAATATATTTTCCGTCTTTTTTTTTTCTCTCCATAATCCACCACCGCAACTTGAAAGCAACTTTCACACGCTAAATTACATAGCAGAAATTCTGCAATATCAATTCGTACTGTGATTGAAAAATCACGGTATTGCTCATCACTACATACTGCTGCAAACGTACAAGTCACTGTGATGGCGGAAACGAAACTACAGCGAAAGCAAGGCCATTTGGGAACAGAAATGCGCAGATATCAGCAGAAATCAATTCGAAAATTAGTATTGCCACCCGAGAAAAAAATGCAAATCATGGGAAATAATGTCCACATCAAGTTGTTAATGGCAGGAAAACAATATATCGTAAGAATATGACTTAAGATGGGACCAGCAGAAAATGACGTAAATGGCAGGAAAACATAAATTGCGAGAACGTAAAAACGGGGTTTTACTGTATTATATTTACGGCTATTTGCCTGCTTCTGTTTAGGAGTGCCCCTGTTTAAATGTCATTGTCATCGGGTATCTGATGAGGCCAAATAGTCTCCTACAAAAATACCACCACCACAGCACCTTTATCAAAATTCGTTGCGAAACTTCTCGAACCATTAATTTCAACTTCTAACTTCATGATAAAAAACACGGACGACCTTTTCAAAAAAATAAAAAACCTAACCCTATTCCAGGAAGACATCCTCACTTCGTTGGATGCAGCCTCTTTATACACCAACGTGATGTCCCCAGAACTTTAGACACCGTACACACACTACTCACAGAAGACCACACCCTACACTCTCATACTAAACTAACGCCCAATGACATTATTAACTTAATAAAACTAATAATCTCGGCAAACTTCTTCAAGTTCAACAACAACATGTACATTCAAATCTTTGCACTCCCCATGGGCCAAAACATCAGTGGATAACTAGCTGAATTATTCCTAGCACACATAGAACCACTCCTACTCCACTCCCCCCCACTCCCGGCATCACCTTTTATGGCAGATATGTGGAAGATATTCTGTGCATTGGAAATCCTACACACATCACCACCTTAAAAGCGTCCCTAAACAGTTATAGCAACAGAACAAATCCATCAATTTCTTAAACTTGACATTAATCAGAACATACAACAAAATAGCCACGAAAGTATACCACAAACCCTCGCATATTGGTAACTATCTCTATTTCCACTCATACCATCCATATTCCGTTAAAAAATCAGTCATCTTATCACAATTCATAAATGCATACAAATTTTCAACCAATCAGAGTAATCTAAATGCAGAAATAAAAAAACTAACACAGATCTTCAAAAATCACAACTATCCTACACAACTAATAAATTATGCAAACAAGACGGCCAAAAACTACCAAAACAACCCAAGTACCAAAACAAACTTCCCAACACAAAAAATTATCACTCTACTATACACACAAAACACATACAAAGCCTATAAATACATTTTCAAACATACTGACTACAAACTGATATTCACCACAAACCAAAAATTGACAAATCTCCTAAAACCCACTAAATCTCACACACAAAAAGAAATATTTGAACACCACAGCGTAGCCTATAAATTTCCCTGCCAAAAAGACTGTGATATCACCTATACGGGTTCCACCATCAGGTCTTTACGGGCAAGACTACAAGAACACTCCCATGATTGTAACATCCTATTCCAGAACATTTAAACACTAAAAAACGCAACATCAAAAAGAAAAATCGAACACACAACACAGGAAAAACAGAAATAACTGTTCACGCCCTTGAACAAAAACATACCTCGCAGATCGACAAGGCTATCATAATAGACAGACAAGACAATAAAAAAATGCTTAGAATATCGGAAACAATAGCCATAAAATGTGACGCGAACTCTATAAATGTCCACAAGGCCCTACATAATCTCCGAGGTTTGGAAGCTTCACAACATAAAATTGAGGTCACAACCCCGACCAATAGGCGGTAACACAAACACTTCTAAAGCAGAAACACCTACCCAACCTGACATAGCATCCACTTCCTCCATGTGTTCAGACGACAACCAAGCATAGTCGAAACGGACCGCACCCCGCCAACCCCCTCCTCCCCTCTAAAAATCAGTTGCTATTTTTAACCCATTCACCCTTTCCCACCCTATATAAATATAAAAAAACACTCCGCCCATCCCTGATAATATAATATATATGTATATATATATTATTCAAAAAACCCAGGTTTTTTTCCATTTCTATTTAATTCTCCCACATTGCCTACCCCCCCCCCCCCACACACACACAGAGTCGTTTGGACATCGCAGAAAGAAGAAAAGCCACAACACCCATAAAAAGGTATATGTAAATTTTTCTTCCTTTATGCTCATATATTTATTGGTGACTACAGTATACATCTGCAATGCCCTAAGAATCAGTGAGTAAAAAAGCCAATGACATTTAAACAGGGGCACTCTTAAACAGAAGCAGGCAAAATAGACGTAAATATAATAAAAAATTAATTATTTAGAAATTACATCAAGCTAAATTCTATTTATGATAACATGGATAAACATTCTTTCTTACAGATAGTTTTCTTTTAGTAACAATGATGTCCTATTTTTTGCATTGCAATTGTTATTTTTGATTTAGGATCCTGGATTTTCTACAGTCCTGTTTATAGTTACTCTTAGAGAGGAAGGTTCGTGGGTCGAATATGTGCCTTCCATATGTTTGGGATTTTTAGGCCATCATTATTGTTCAGATTGGAGTGGTTGATAATAATCTCACATGCTTCCTTGAATTTGCGTTCATACCATGTTTTGGTGCGATGTGGACAACTAGTGCTTTTCCAGTCAATTCTATGTAACGCGTTCAAGGCATGATCAGAAAGGCTAGCTTCACCATAATTATTATATTTAATGCGTCGTTTATGTTCTTTTTGTCTCTGATAGGAATTGTGCATCCTGTTTCCCCTATATATGGTATGTTACAAGTGCAATAAATACGGTATACCCCAGGATGGGCCAGCAGAGGTGGTTGTGCTTGTGTATTTGTATATATACTCCAGATGATGATCTTAATATGAAGATCGAAATGTCGGGATATTAAAAGTTATTTTTAACGTGGTTGTAAAGTCCATAATTTCTAAAATGAATGCTGATCACCGTGCAACACTAAAAGAAAGGAAACAGCAATACAAGGCACATACAACAATAGGTTTAGCAACCAAAAACGGTTGCTATGTGTTGGAAATCAGTAAATATTAAAAACATTCCTGATGTCCACACAAAATGAGAATCTCCCAAACCACCAAGAGAGAGGGAGAGAACCACCCTGATTCAGGTGGTTGTCTCTCTAATTGAGAAACCAGAATACAAATGATATATTGATTACTGTATACGTGTTGGAACATTGCTAGTTGTTGTCATGTTCTGTTCACGTGTGCTATATCCTAGGTCTGCAGTAGTTAAATTTTTGATGAAGACAGACCCACTTGATGTAAAATCAAGCCTTGATTTTTATTGCACTGTGTAGGGATCCTAAGCATTTGTGCAGCTTCTTTAAATTTTCTTGTGAAACAATTATTATCAATATATGACATGTTTGTCTGTTGCCAGAGTACTTGATACAGTGGCGGACTTGCCATGGTGTCAGCTAGCCTGATGGCAAGTGGGAGAAAATGTTAATGATCTTTTAGTAGCTTGAAAATATAATAGAAGTTCCAATATTATTACTGTTTGCAACTAAGATTTACATTAATATATTAATAAAAAAATTTTAATAAAATCATTTTTTGAGGATACTTTATATTTAAGAATATAATAAATAACTCTGAAAAAATAATTCTGATTTGGGTTATGTGAGGCCGACGCATATGTTATATAGGTTCGGATCTTTAATATTGTGACTGCGCAATGAAGCTTAGCTGAGAATCCCATCCTGGAATCGTGACGTGCAGCCAGAGTCGAACTTTGTATCGAGTTATTGCACACATTGCAAAGACAGGAAATATTTTTCATTGCATTGGCCTCCGTTCGAGTGTGCTTCGTCAGTTGTGCTTGCTGTGTTTTATGTGTTTTATAAAAGATATGTATTTAATTAATATTTTTTATATACTGTGGCCATATGCTCTTTAATTTAAATATAATGTATTTTCTTTCATTGTATAAAATTAGTATAAAAATACTAGATAGTAAATATATTTAAACTGCAGTCTCAAATAATAATATATATGCATAATGCAAGTTAGTTCAATAAATAATGATACCTTTTATTTACTCTACAGTTAAAATTACTGTGATTGTTAATAATAGATGCATCTATAAAGCATATTTCCATTGATGTGTTCTTGCGGCGTAATTGTAGATGTTCATTTTTCTCAATGTAGATTATTTTTAATTAAGTTTTAATTTCAGGAATGTTACTCCTACCAGCATGGAAAAGAAAAAGCATAAATCTGGATCAGTGAAACAGAAAGACAGGAATCAGCCAAGCAATGCAGGTCTATTACAGATTTTATAATACTACAACCACCATCCACATCAATGTACAGTTCTGCAACAAATAATACTCATGGTGATGATGTAATGACTTGTGAGTTACAAGAACAGAAAAGAGCTACTTTGAATGTAGAGACAAATACAATAGCACCCTTTACTCACCAACCCACACCCAGTACTTTTTCTGGCTTCATTGTTCCGGTATCTTTACTACCTGTAGTTGCATCATCTGACCACACAGCTTCAACTAGTTACAGGGAATCAGATATACCTTCAGGCATAAATGACTTTTTATATGACATAAATGAGGTTTCTGAAGCACATCCTATAAATGAACCTACACAAGAAAATAAAAGATCAACTGCTGGAATCTTCCAATATCCATCACGAGCAAATCTGAAACAGTTTTTTTGCTGAACATCCATTTCAGCCACTTGATGATGTGCCATTTGATGCTCGTTTGTATGAGAGGAAAATTATGAATGACTCAGTTTCAAGAAAATGGCTAACATATAACAAAGAAAATAAGTGCTTATATTGTTCATACTGCTTAGCCTTTAAGTCTTCCAACACTTGTAATCCATCACCCTTTGTATGTGGTTTTAGTGACTACAGGTGTCTTAGCCAGAGCAGAGCTTGGCTTTACACAAATCGACAACACGTCAGAAATGTTCAGCAATTTATCAGTGTAGTTAATGATGGCACCTTAGATAATTTTTTTGCATCTTCACTAATTAAAAAGAAAGAAGTGTTGAAGCAGAGGAGTATTGTCATGAGGATTACAGACATCATAAAGATGAGAATGAGGTTCTGAATCATGGCAATTTTTTTAGCTACAGTGCAGCTGATGGCAAAATATGACCCCATTATGACAGCTCATGCACGTTTCTGCAGTACAAAACAAGTCTACACAAAGAATCAAACAATTAGAACAACAAGGAAAGGCTCGAGGTAAAGGCCATGGTGGACTTGTTACATACCTGAGCAAAACAACTATTAACATGTTAATCCAAATTATGGAGAATATGATAAAAGAAAGAATTAGTCATGAAGTTTCTCAAGCAAAATATTATTCTATTCAAGTTGATTCAACACCAGATAATTCATCCATCAATCAGTTTAGCATTATTATTCAGAATGTGCTTAAAGGTGTTATCTGTGAGTGACTACTTTCAGTTGTGCCAAGTAACGATGGTACAGGACAGGGACTTTATGATCTATTTACTGAAACATTACAGCATCTTAAAATTGATCCCAGGGTGCTTAAAGGTCAAAGCTGTATAACTGAGAGGAAACCTCCACATAGCCTTTAAAGGAATGCAGAGAACCAACCAGTGCTTCTGACCCAATGTCCAGTCCTCACCTTCTCGTGGTGCACCCTGTTGGGTATCTACCTGGATACTGAACGAATGAGGATAGGCTGGCAATTTGGGATTTAGCCGACCAAATTGTATTCTTATTGTCTTAAACCAATATACAAAATGATGGTACAACATAACAAAATTTCAGGCCGGCTGGGCCCACCCATTGTTTTCGCAGGGAACCAGGGCGAACAGCGAAAAGTCAGCTACTGGAACAAATCTGAAAGCACACCCCAACTCAATATCACCAGAGTTAAAGATCAGTACTATCAACATAAGAAGCCTGAATGGCAAAGAAATGGAGATAGCTGAGGAATTAGATAAGTACCAGACCGACATAATAGGGGTGACTGAAACAAAAAAGACAAAAACTGGTGAGCTCTTTCTGAGCAATAAATACAAAATGTTATATTTATTCAGGCAATGACAATCAAGGAAAAGAAGGAGTAGCCACCATAGTATTCAACACAAAATACGAGGTTGATCTTCTTGGATGGCAGGCAGTCTCAAGTAGAGTGATATGGGCAAATATCAGAATTGGAAATTGGACAATGAGACTTATTTCTGCCTATGGGCCTACAGAAGATTCTACTAAGGTAGAAGTGGACGAATTTTTTGTTGCTTTAGAAAAAGCAACTGACACAATGAAAAAGGAAAAGTTGGTCCTTGTTGGGGATCTAAATAGCAGAGTAGGAAATGATTGTCAGACATACAAAAATATTTTGAGAAAATTTGGAAAAAGAGCAAAGCTAATAATAATGGCAAATACCTGATGGATTTCTGCTCAGGACATGGGCTGGTTATTACTAACACCATGTTCCAACATAAAAATGTGCACAAATTCACATGGAGAGAAGAGACAAGGA
The DNA here is from genome assembly GCF_054136105.1 of Typopeltis vanoorti. Lineage (NCBI taxonomy): Eukaryota > Metazoa > Arthropoda > Arachnida > Uropygi > Thelyphonidae > Typopeltis > Typopeltis vanoorti. The sequence goes on along the minus strand of NC_143555.1, from coordinate 122,863,905 downwards.
ATAAGAAGTCTCATTGACCATGTTATTATTGATAGTGATGTTTTCTCCCTGGTGCAGGACACCAGAGTATACAGAGGATTTGAAATTGGAAGTGATCACTATTTAGTCTTGAGCAGGATAAACATGTAAGAAAGTTTTAAAGCGAATAAAAGTTGAGCAGCTCTCAAATGTGAACTGTAGACAAAAATACACAGATTATTGAAGAAAAAATGAAAGAGTTTGAGAACAGGAACCAAACCTTGGAGATTCAGTGGCAAGCTTTGAAGAAAACCCTGATTGATTCAGCCAGAGGGTAATGTGATGAGATTGTGTGCAAGGATAGAAAAATCAGAACTCCATGGTGGACATAAGAAGTTAAAGAGGCAGTGAAGGAAAAGAAGAAAGCATATCAAAAGTTCCTGTCAAATAAGTCAGCTTGTGCTCTTAGAGAATACAGAGACAAATGTAAGAAAGCTAAACACTGTGTAAAATTAGCTAAACAAAAGTCATGGGAGGACTTTGGCAAGAACATAGAAAATAAATATCAAGAAGGTTGTAAGATATTCTGGAGGTTGTTGAAGAAGCTTAGAAATGGAGGAAAGAGTGCTAAAGGGAGTTAGAGATGATAAAGGTGACATGAAAACAGGAGAAAAAAGATATCTTTGAAGTGTGGAGTAATTAGTTTGAAAAATTGGTAAAAAAACACTCAATAGGCATACAATCAGGAATACATATCCATACTTGAAGTAGAAAAAGCCATCAAAGGCTTGAAATGTGGAAAGGCAGCAGGAGTAGATGATATTCAACCAGAAATGCTGAAGTATGGTGGTATAAAAGTCTTACAGTGGCTGCACTGCCTAGTTCAGAAGGCCTGGACAGAGGGACGAATTCCTGATGATTGGAGTAGAGCTGTAATAGTACCCATATATAAAAAGGGAAATAAAACTGAATGTGAAAATTACAGAGGTATTTCCCTTCCTGGCAAGATCTATGCAAGCATACTTGAGAAACAGTTGAGAAGAATTGTAGAAGAAAAGCTTGTGAAGAACAAGCTCGATTCAGGCCAAATAGAGGCTGTCAGGATCAGATCTTCACTTTATGACAAATAGTTGAGAAAGTATGGGAATATAACAACGATCTGGAAAAGGCATATGGCAAGGTGCCAAGAGAGAAGCTATTCAATATGCTACAGTTATGTGGTGTGAATGGGGCATTATATCAAACAATACTTAGTCTGTATTTGAATTGTAAGTCGGCAGTTAGAATTGAAGGAAGTACAGGAAGATGGTTTAATGTTAAATCTGGCATTAGACAAGGATGTACATTATCCCCTCTGTTATTCATTATCTATATGGATCACATTATGAAGGAAAGTGGTATTAAACATGATATCAAAATTGGAGATGTTAATGTCAGCTCTTTGCTTTATGCAGACGATGTTATACTCCTAAATAAATCCACTAGAAGTTTGCATGATTCCCTGACTAAATTGAATAACTGTTGTAATAGATATGGTATGAAGGTCAGTATTAAAAAGACAAAGACAATGAAAATAGATAGAATCGTTGAAAATGTCAACTGTGTTGTGAACGGAGAACCTGTGGAACAAGTAAAACATTTCAGCTACTTAGGCATGATTTTTAGTGAAGATGGTAAATTAAATATGGAAATAGACAACAGAATCAATAAAGCTGGTATGGTAGGAAGTCAATTGAATAAATTCATATGGAATAAGAGAGAAATTAGTCTGAACACTAAATTAGTATACAAGACAGTGTTCAAACCAGTTTTAATTTATGGATCTGAGAGCTGGGTCAGAAGTAAAACACTTGACCAAAGACTAGAGACCGAAGATATTAGAGTCCTGAGAAAGATTAGAGGCATGAACAGATGGCATCAATGGCAATATCATATTAAAAACGAGGATATCAGGAAAGAACTTGACATTGTCTGCATCCAGGAATGAGTTAGGAGAGCTAATCTCAGGTGGTAGGTCACTTAAACAGAATGGGGGAAGAAAGATTAGCAAAACAAGTGTTCTCTGCCAGGTTGGTAGGAAAACGACCCAGAGGAAGACCAAGATATAGGTGGATTGATATGGTACAATGTGCCTTAGACGATAGAAATATAAGATCTGATAATGTTGGAGTTTTGACAAGTAACAGACTGATTTGGAGGAAAATTGTAGATAGGAAATTAGTAATGATGTAATTTTTTTCATTAATACTATCATATCCTGTACACCCCTTGAGGGTACATGTCAGGAATTTGATGATGATAAAATTGATCCCAGAAAACGTTTATCTGATAGTACAGATGGAGCTGCAAGCTACCATGGCCACTATAATGGTTTACAAAGTAAAATTACTGATGTGACTGATCAACATGTTCATATATGGTACTATGCTCATGTCTTGAATTTGATGATAACTGAAACAACAAAATGTTGCGTGCCTGCAGTTTCTTTTTTCAATTTGCTCCAGAATTTAGCAACTTTTGTGAAAACATCATATACGAGAATGGCTGTATGGATAGAAGTTGCTAGTAAACATCTAGGATAAGAAAAAATGAAATGATTAAAGCTAGTTGGTGAGACAAGATGGTCAGGAAAATCCAATGCAGCAACAACTATATTTGGATGTTTTGATGATGCCACTGTCAGTACTTTTTGTAAATCTATTGACATGCTTATCAATGATACAAGATTCAGTCAAGTTTGATGCAAAAACAAAACAAGAAGCAAATGTTTTACTTCAAAGTCTTCTAAAGTTTGAAACAATATTGACAGCATTTATTCACTTGTATATATTTGAAACTACAGTCCCATTATCAAGTTATTTACAGACAAGTGGTTGGGATATGCTTACTGCATGGAGTTTAATAGATTCAGCTACAACAAATTTGAAGGAACAGACGAGAACATTCACAGCAAGGCATTGGAATTTGTAAATAAATGTAATGACAAGATTTCACAGTTAAATCAACCGGATAAAAGCTTGGTCGAATGAATCGACCCACCTTTGCCAGCAAAGGTGGGTCGATTGGTAGAGCCTTGCTACTAATGGCTCGCAAAAAGTTAAGCAAGTTTGAGTGTAATTATTAGTTGGAAGGGATTCATTCGTTCGTTTGATGCTGTTGGCACACTCTCCCTCGATGAGTCTTTGGACTCCTTGGAGGTGTCACATAATAATAATAATCAAACATTGGAAATTGATTCTTTGGAAACAGCATTGCCAATTAAGAGGTAGAAGAAAAGAATGGCAGATGAGCTTATAGATGATGAAGGAAATTCCTCAGATTCTCTTGCTGATTTTCGAGTAAATGTGTTTAACCTAATAATGGACTGCATTGTCCAGTCACTAGATTCACACTTTGTACAACACAAAAAGATGTATAAAATTTATCCTGCTTGGACCCAGCAAAATTTAAAACTATTGCAGAGAAGTGCCTTGAAGATGAAGCATTGGAAGGTATTAAGCTGTCTCCACAAATCAGCAAAGATCAAGTAATATTGGAATTGTTTTCTTTTGCTTCGAACTTTAATGTATTAAAGCTGTTGGTTAATGATGGTGAGAATATGGATTCCAGTTGCAACATTGTAAAATTTGTAGCACTTGCCCATCGTGTGTACTAAAAATTCTGGCATCCAACAGACTTCATGACAAGGCATACAATAACCTTTATGAACTATAAAGTCATCTGTACACTATCAGTTACTCAAGTCCACTGTGAGAGGACATTTTCAAAGCTAAAGATCATAAAGACAAGGCTAAGAAATTCACTGTCTGAGGAGAACTTGGAATCATACATGTTGCTATCCATTGAAAAGGAATTGTTAGATGAATTGGATGCATAAGCATTGACAGATACATGTTGCTATCCATTGAAAAGGAATTATTAGATGAATTGGATGCATAAGCAATTATTGACAGATTTTCACAATCATCTAGTGAATTCCGTGAAATATGCTTTTGAACTGCCTGTTAATGTGTAAAATGTTCAGTGCAAGCAAACTATTTAAAAATATCCACCATTTATTTAAAATAAAAAAATAATTAAAAAATTCAGTTATAACAATCTGTATTTACATTTAGTATCTGGTATATACTACCAGTAATATGTACACCATAATTACTAAAAATTATACATTTATTTTGCAACAATTTTAATTGTATCTTTTTTCCACTTATGTATTTATTTCTTATAAAAGTTAAATGATTTATAGTTGTGGGTGGGCCCCCTTTGTCTCCTGACAACGAATATTTTTAGACCCAGTCTGCCTCTGATTTGATGGCCAGTAGTGGCTGTGTAGAATGCTAAACCAGATTTGTGCTCCCTTCTTTTTTTAATGTCTTTTACATGCTCAGACATGCAGATCTCTTCCGACCTTCCCATCTGGCCTACATAACAATTGTCACAAGAGCAACGAATCTCATAGATTCCTAGTTTATCATGGGGTGATGTGGTGGTTTTGGTGGATGTAGGAATCTTGATATTTTTTGTAAAGTTAGAAATGCCACTTTTATGTTGTACTCGCAGAGCATCATAGCCACTTTGTCTGTGACATTTTTGATGTATGGCAACATGATTGCATTCTTGAAATCTTGTTTTAAGTAAGGGAGTTGCAGGAGCTCCGTTAAGAATTTTTTTGATCGTCTTGAGTTTGAAACCATTAAGTGCGAGGTTCTGTGCCAGGTAGTGTAATTCTTCATTTCTTTTAATCAGTGTGCTAGATATATTGTATGCCCTATCTCACAAAGTTTTAATTATGCCTATTTTTTTGCAGTGGATGGTGGTGTGAAGCGGTATTTAAAAATCTTCCCATCGTGGTGGTTTTTTTTTTTTTGTATACGGAGGCTTTTCTTATTTCTTGTGTCTTCTCTCTCCACGTGAACTTCTGCACATCTTTATGTTGGAACATGGTGTTAGCAATGACTAGTCCATTTCTTGAGCAGAAGTTCAGAATACTTACCACTATTATTAGCTTTGCTCTTTTCTAAATTTTCCAAAATGTTCCTATATGGTGGAGTTCATTTCCTATTCTGCTGTTCAGATCTCCAACAAGTACCACTTTTTCCATTTTCTTTATGTCAACTGCCTTTTCTAATGACTAAAAATACCTTCTGTGGGACCATAGGCACAAATAAGTTTCATTGTCCACTTCCTCGTTTTGAAGTTTGTCCACATAACTCTATTTGAAACTGCCTTCCAATCAAGAAATTTATCTTCATGTTTGGCATTGAATGTTATTTACTACTCCTTCCTTTCCTTGATTTAAAATTTCTAGTATAACCAAGTGAAAAAAAAACTTTCAGCATGACAATAAGAATGAGAACAGAAAAGCCAGTCTTATAAGGTATGTTTGTAAAAACCTGCTCTGGACAAATTTATAACTTCAAGTTTATAAAGCTTGTATTGGAGGGGGGGGAGGGGATCCAGTACAAGATCTGGTAGCACACGTACAAAAAAATTGTGCATAGACATATTGGACTAAGAAAGAATGATATATGGCATCCAGCATTAAACTTTCTGAAGGAAAATGCCAGTATTGTGAGAAGTTTTATATAGTTATTTGCATGGTATGTAAATAACAGTATATTGCTTCATTATCATTAAAAAAAATGTCAATTCTTATTTTTACTCTTCTTTACAGTTGAATGTTCAAGTGGAACATTTGAAACAAAAGGAATCTGCCATCCATGTCCATCCAGTTATTATCAGGACCAGACTGGACAAGTAATATGTAAGCCATGTCCCAAGAAAAAATCATCAAAGAGTGGGGCAAAATCACTAGCAGAATGTACATGTGAGTGTTAATTTTGTTACACCCCTCTACTATTTTAAATTCATAATGCTGTTTTATGAAAAACATATTTTTGAATATAAGGAGAAAATTTGTTCAGTTAATGATAAAGAGAAATAATTTAAGTATTAAAAAAAAAAAATACTACCCCTGCTTGAAGCCTTTATTTTATTTTATTTCTTTTTGCTCTTCTATAATTACCGTATATGTCGGCGTATAAGATGAGGCCTAAATTTTATGATATTTTTAGGTTTTAAGCTTATGTCGGTTGTATAAGATGATCCCCCAATTTCTTCTTTCTTGTATTAATGCAACGTTAGGTATTGTTGTTATATGGAACCAAGTTAAAACCAATGATCATCTTCAAACATAAAACTAAATCTAAGATAAAATTTCCTTCAGGTGCTTTTGTACATTTTCACTAAAAAGGATGGATGGATGAAAATGGTGTGAAATTATGGATACATGTGTGGAACACACGACCAAGGGTATAATGAAGAAACGCAGTTTATTAGTATGGGATATGTTTCGTAGTCATTTAACTGAGAATACTAAAAGTCTTCTTCTAGAAAAAAATAACACAAAAATTGCTGTTATACCAGGTGGTTTAACTTCCATATTGCAACCACTAGCCATCTGCTTGAACAAACCATTTAAAGATCACATGTGCGAGAAGAGTGGAATAATTGAATGTTGACTGGTGAAAAATCATTTACAAATGGTGGATATATGCGTGCTGCATCACTTGATATGTTTTGCAATTTTGTGATCAAACCATGGAATAAAGTAAGAGTAGAGACTGTAATGAAATCATTTAAAAAGTGTGGTATCTCTAATCTTATGGAGTACAGAAGATGATCTGTTGTGGAACACTGATGACGATGAAAATGAAATCAATTCACCGGATTCGAACTGGGATCCATATGATGATCATTTAAACAATGAATCTGGAGAACTATTTTCAACAGATGATGAAGAAAATTAACATGAAAATTGAGGTTAATAATTATTCGTTTGATAAGACTTACATCTATTGTAATATTTTAGATAAATGTAACAAAAAATTAATCTGATTTGTTTATAAACACTGCCTATTTTCTTATATAACGATGTATTGTAACTACCTAAATATTCATCCAAGAAATTAAGCTTCCATTTTTATACTCACCGTACCCATGATTTCGAGGGGTTTTCTGTAGTATTTGAGAGTCTTCTTATATGCCGACATATACAAGCTGACATTGAAACAGTGCGTTTCTATTCTCCTAGAGATGTCCAGGTAAGTATGTCACAATGCCATTCAGAATCTTATCTGAATTGAGTTGTGCTTAAGCAAACAAATCCTCTGACTGAACATTCCCTTCATACCAATAATCTTGGGATGAGCAGATTGTATTGCCAGATTTGTTGTCAGAGTGGAGTGTTTTCACTTTCTAACAAGTTGTGGTTTCAACTTGTACCTGTTTACTAGCTGTTGATTTGATATTTGTGAGCCTTTTGGTGATAGTTTATATTGCCCAGTGTTCAGAATTCTACATAAGGTCTTTAGTGGGATTCCCAGATTACTGTGTTGAAGAATGATCATATTTTTGCATCATGCGATATCTTTCACAAAAGCAAATTTTTGAGAATACAACTTAACAGGTGTAGCAAGTAGACTGATAGGAGAATGGACTAAACCTAATAGTTCAGAAGATTTAGGATCAACTAGTAATTCTTGCTCACTACTAAGGCTAAAATTTGAGCACGGAGAAAATGTATATTTTCTCCATGTGCATCTTGTTTGTTTACAGAATCAAAGCTCTCCAAAAGCTTTCATTTCACAAAGTACATGATGCATATGTTTTAGTAACTGCTACAAGCCAAGATGCATGCATGCCCTCTTAAGTTATAAAAGTTTGCCATGTGATGAAGTATCAGTTTTTCTGATCTTATAAATAAATCTGAAGACTTAGGTTTGTGTAAGCCTTCAATGGTTTCTTACCTTGTCACATAAAACAGTGTGCTATATGTGTTCAAATAGTCATTTTAGGCAATATTTTTTTTTCTTTGTCTTATAAGTGGGAAAAGTGATGTAGTTGAAGTGAGCTATAATGGACAAAAGAGGAAAATGTGAATGACAATGTGGAAGTGAAGAGAGAAACAGCAAGCTCCTGTGAAGTCCTTCACAGAACAAAACCTGAGTTTGAGCAACTTGAAATGGAATTTTTATGTCATGCAATATGGAGGAGAATTAAAGGATATGTAAGTGGAAAGAGCATGAAAGTGAGACACTGGGAATAAGGAGAGAGAGAGGCTTGTATGGAGGTATTTGATGAGAAAGTGACAATGCATGTTTTCCGGATGTGAAACAGGCTGTTAGTATGGAGAGATGGGAAAGTAAAATATTTAAATGTTTTGGCAGGCACAAATGATTTGAAAGGCAAGAAATATGCACTTAGAGAAGATATGAAAGAGTTGCTAGAAGAAGCGAAAAACAAGAGTAAAGATTGTGAGTCTGCTGCCATCCATAGGAATAAATTAAGAAGGGCCAAGATTGTGCAGAAGGAATAGCACAAAGTTTATGGATGAAAGGACTTGTTCATACCTGACAGATTGCATTTTTAGAGTGAGAGATTGGGACATTCCTGGTCAAATGAGTGCGAGTACAGAAATGATCATGCAATGCTGAGTGTAGTCCCCAGGTTTCGAATTGGAAATTACGTGGGTTGGTAATTACATCATGCAAGGATAATTATGGGTCCAAGGGAATGTTTAAATGCATCTGTACAAATGCCAGAAGTATTATTAGAAATGAAGAGGAATTTTAGACATTGGTCAACTTGACTTGGCCAGAATTATTGGCATCAGTAAAAACTGATTGACAGAACATGATGCAGGGAGAGAATGTAAGGAATATTGGGAGGATAGAGAGAGAGAGAGCAGGATAGGAGGAGATTACTGATGATAGCTGAAGAACTGTGACTGATGAAAGTAGAAGTTGAGAATTTTAGGGCTGAGAGAGAGATAGCCTCAAATGAACTTACTGCCATGATGGAAATAGAGATCAAAAGCAACAAAATGTATTGTTGGTTGTTGCTATTAGACTGAGGAAGGAGGGCGGGGGAGGGTGTACAGAAAGATAATGGATGCCATGAAAAGATGGAAAAGGAATTTCCAGTTACTGAGGGATAAATATCTGAAATAGCATGTGATAGAGGGGAAGTGGAGTTTGAGAGTGCCGGATCTGATAACAGCATCAAATGATTGCCATGTTTATATATGTGGTTTTCCATGGGAGCACCTTATTTTGTAGTTTTATAGTCGCAAGATTAGTTAAGATTTGCATTAAAATATTCAGTGTAATAAACAGTTTTAAAATGTATATAATTTTCTTATCTTTACAGGAAACAAGACCCAACAGTTTATCTTTTTTCTTTTTATGTGAGGAAAAGGACATGTATATAAAAATGTGATTTTGTAAATTTATTTACAAAAGCTGTTAATGTATTTATTTTCAAATGAATTGCACTTTGAATTTTAATTTAAAAGAAACCTACCAATATTCATTTGGTTAAATAAAGTATAAAATCTTACTGATGTTTATATTGATTTTCTTTTGGAAATCATATCATATCACACTAGGGCCGCATGAGCACCTATTTCCCAATACTTTTCATACAGAAAGCTTAAGAGTATGATCACTGTAAAAATAATGCACTTGACTAATGAAAAGGGATGTCAGTCCTTTGAATTTGATTAATGTGAAATATACCATTTTTTAAAATAATAAAATTATTTATGAAATGATGTAACCCATTATTTAACAATTACATTCTTTTATCAGTCTCATATATCAGGTTGCTGCACCAATATAGAACATTGGTGTTATTGTGTATAGGCAAGACATTTCTTTTTTTTTTTTGTACTGCACTTAGCAGTAAGAAAAATAAATTTTAAGCCTTAAGTACCAGACATAGTATTGAATATACTGTTCGACTGAAGTAATTTAGTCAGTTTCATACAGAGGTAGCAGTTTTTTGAAGGTCTGAAAAGACTTTAAAAAAAAAAAAGTCTCGCTATAAAGTACTTTTAAATGAATTCTTGGCAAAAGAAAGTTGTAAAAGCTTGCCATATGCACGGAATTAAAACTTCTATCAAAAAATATAAAAAATTTCTGTCCATAATGGCCAGAAAAATACAATAGACCCCTTTTAAGCAGCCTGACAAAAACTGGGAAAGGCATTGGATTAAATGCTTGGAGGGGGAGTCATGTGAAAGAAATTATGCTTGCATATTTTAAAACTAAAGCAGTAGCTAAATTTTTTTTTAAAGTGTGGATACCATACGTTGACAATATACATGTATCTTTTAATACACTGGTGTCCAAAAGCTAAGGAGGAACTACATTTTTACCTATACAGTATATGAAAAAAAATTTCATGACTACAGCTAAATGTGGACATAAATTTATTACCAGCATACTAATAAGTTATATCACAAAAAAAAAATGTGTTATTCATTTCATACAAATTAAATTACATTACATTTTTGGCAAAAGTTACAAATTTCCTAAGAACATAGTCGGTGCTTATAGAAAACTATGTGCAGGGGCATGCCGGCCATATGTGCAATGTGTGCGATGCACACAGGCACCAGGATAGTAAAGGTGCCAAAGAGAAGGAAATACTTAAAAATGAAACGTTTTTTTAAAGTGATTTTTTTTTATTGGAAGGGGGGGGGGGATAGGGGCGCCAACTAAAGTTTTGCACACAGGTGCTGGACACTACTGGCGTGCCCCTGCACAAAGGCATTTCAGTATGTAATATGTCCACCCCAAAGTGCAATGCAGCTCTCACAATGTTGTACCATGCTTAGCACCAAGTGATTCAGGAATTCTTGAGGCAAACTGACCCACTTCTCCTTCATAACAATGATAAGGCCTTATTTGTTTTCTGGAGGGAAATTTCAAGCAGCAGTGCATCTCCCTCTTGCATCTGAAATGTGTTGTATGGGGTTGAGATCTAGTCAGCATGCTGACCACTTGATTAGATTAATATCCTCGGTCTCCAGAAGTATCCTCACTGCTTATACATGATGTGGTGTGGCACTGTCATCCATAAAAATAAATTCTTCACCTACAGCACCATAGCACAGTTGAATGTGATATTGAAAAACTTCATTGCAAATCATTCACCAGTAATAATCCCTTTTTCCAGCACTTGTAGCTCAGTATGTTCATTAAGCATAATGTCTCCCCACACTATGACCCTCCAGTATTGCCATATCTATCCCTTTCAAGAATATTCTTGATGGTAAGCAGTACTACTTTCACACCAGATCAAGCATCATCTAGAGTCGGAGGAAAGACTAAAACAACTCTGCAATTTGATGGTCCTTAATCAAATATAAATTGATTAAGGACCATCTGACACATGCAGTGCATAATTCTTGGTAAATAGAGTAGGAGTGAGATGGATGAACAGCAGAAAAATCAAGAAGCAGTGTGATAAAATATATTACGGAAAGGGTATAAGAGAGTTTATAGTAAATAGATGCATAAGAAATATAAACTTCAAACTGTACTATTGTAAAAAATAGTACAGTTTGAAGGCTAGTCAGGTCAAAATGTTGCAAGTAAGAAGAATAATTATGGAAGGGTAACACTGATAGATTGCTGTAGTCAATTTGTTACCATAACCAAAAATATAGTGGAGTTATTTGATGAGCATAGAAAAGTGTGGGATTATTCATAATAGTGCCTCATAGCAAAAAACACTAAGGGAAAGGAAAAAATAAATTAATTTATTGAACTTACTAATACATTCTACCTAGCATCTTCAGCAAGGCTGGCACTAGAGTTTATGCCACCCCTTATCCCCCCTACATAAAATGAAAAAAAAATTGTTTTTACCAGAATATATTAACCACCTTCGCACTACTTGACCATTATGTAATTGTCTTTTGTAATAGGATGGTTTGACCACGATTGTCTCGTGGAAAATTAAATTTATTTTCTTCTTCAGAGTTACCAATTTGTACCGGTCCCTTCTCTACCATGAACAATCTAAATGAATCATTAATTATCTGAGGCCATTCTGCAGGATCGTATGAAATTTCACTTCTTTGAGTTTTGCTAGCAGTGCTAGTACTTGTAAATTCTTGTGATTCTGTATTTTGCTTTTCTTCCAACACTTCGGAAACTGGTGATTCGGAGATTGGTTCTTCCATAATTTCTAACATTATGTTTTTCTCATTATTTTCTTGACTTTGTGAAGTTTAAGCAACTATTTCGCCAACACTATCATTTGAATTATCTGATTTTAAGAATTTACTCAAGGAACCACTCATTTTTTTTAATATTTGCGTCTTTTTCTGCTTTTCTTTTATGGTATCGAGCCCCCAATAACTGTTTTCTTCCGTATCTCGACATAATTAACGAGATTTGTCAAATGTTTCCCTATGAAGTTAGTCACGCCATGCCACTGCATGCCACCAAAAGTTCTAAGATGTGCAAAAAGCAAATCTGCATGATTGTGAATGTGAGTGCACATGAGGAACTTGTTCAGTCAATCAATATTCAAATCTCACTGTGTAATATAAATAAAAAATATTAAAAAAATAATATGCCTGAAAATTTTGTATAAATTTATGAAAATTTGCTGCCCTTGCCATTTGTTGCCTTGGGCAAATGCACCGGTCCTGATCTTCAGAGCACAAATTATAACTGTGACAAGCACATAGGCACTAAACTAAATCATTAGAAACAATTCAAATTATAACTGAAACAGAATTAATGTCCTAGCATGACACAATCTACTGGCCAGATAATCATAAAGTTAATTTAGAGAAGTCAGGCTATCTGGTCTCAGAATGACCATTCTCTCAGATCTTTGTCAAATTATTACAACCTTGCTTCTTTCAGTTGGTGGGGGGGGGGGGGTCATAGCAGACTGATTCTAAAAATCGTCTCTCAGACCTGTGGTGACTATCTTCCTCCATTCAATCTTACATAAAGGAGTATTCACAAGCATGGTTTGCTAGTCCTGACTTCCCATACAGATGATTATGGATATAATTTTTGTGTTCTTGAAGGAGGATGTTAACTGGTCTACCAGTCTGTCCAAAGTAGGTCAAGCTGCAGGCAAGAACTTTATGCACTCCGTGATGTGCAAGAGGATGAAGTTGACCTTTAGGAGAATGATTGAAGGCAGCTATCTGAGTGAGTGGCTTGAGAGTGTCATGGAGATCATATTTGTAGAGAATTTTAACTATCTTTTCTGATGTACTCTTAATATATGGGAGATGGGAACAGTTCTGCTGTGATCCTCTGTTGGTTGCAGAAAGGATGGAGATGCATGCAATATTTTATCTATTTTATACAGTGTGTAGCCATTGGAGTTGCTTGAGGTAATAGAAGCCATCAAAAACTTGAAGTGTGGCAAAGCAGCTGGAATAAATAATATTCAACCAGAAATGCTTAAATATGGAGGTGTAAATGTTTTGCAGTGGCTACACTGCATAATTCTTGATCAGAAGTTGAATTCCAAATGATTAGACTAGGGGAAAAAAAGGGGAATAAAACTGAATGTGAGAATTACAGAAGAATTTCTCTACTATGTTCCAGATAACATTTATGCACGCATACTTAAAAAGGGTTTGAGAAAAACTATGGAAAAGAATTAGCTGTTCAGGCCAAATAGAGCTTGTCAAGATCAGATTTTCACTTCACCGCAAACAGTTGATAAATCATGAGAAAATGACAAGGATCTGTACTTAAGTTTTGTAGATCTGGAAAAGGCATATGAGGCAAAACTGTATAATTACATGGTCTATATTTAAATTGTAAGTCAGCAGCTAGAATTGAGGGAAACGCAGGAAAATCGCTTAATGTAAAATCTAGTGTAAGACAAAGATACACATTATCTCCACTCTTATTCATCATCTACATCAGTGTTTCTCAACAGGGGGCAATTAGAAAATGATGTTGCATTCGTCACCTCATCACTGATATACTCAAAACACTCACCCTTGTTGGCGAAGGGGGACATCAAAATCTTTGAGGCGTTGAGGTGGGGCATGATCCAAAAAACGGGAAATACTGATCTACATGGATTGCATTATGAAAGAAAGTGGCATTAAGCCTGATATTAAAAGTGGAGATATCAAACATCTCTTTGCTTTATGCAGACGATGTTATACTCTTCAAGACATCCAGTGCAAGTCTTCAGGGTTCTCTAACTAAACTGCATAATAACTAACAAATTTGGCATGAAAATCAGCTATGAAAATAGGCAAGAACATAGAAAATTTGAATTGCATTCTTAGTGGAGTATCTATAGAATGAGTAAAATATTTCAGCTATTTAAGCACAGTTTTTAGTGAAGATAGCAAATTAAATTTGGAAATATACAACAGAATCAGCAAAGCTGGTATGGTGGGGAGCCAGCTGAATAAATTTAAACAAGAATAAAATTAAGCAAACCATGAAACTAGCAGCATACAAGACAGTGTTCATACCAGTTTTTTAAGTTGTGGATCTGAGAGCCGAGTTAGAAATAAAGCACGTGATCAGATTAGACCACAGATATAAGAGTTCTGAGAAAAATTAGGGGAGTGAACAGATGGCAGAATCATATTAAAAAGGACCCTGACATTGTTAGCATTGAAGAATATGTTAACAGAGCTAATCTAAGGTTGTATGGCGACTTAAATAGAATGGGTGAAGAAAGGACTGGAAAATAGGTGTCTGATATTAAGATGACAAGAGACCCAGGGACAGACCAAGTGGATAGATTCAATCTGAAGTGCCCTTGAAACACGAAATGTTAGATAAGACAATATTAGAGTGCTGATGTTAATAGACTAATTTGGAGGAAATTGTTGATAACAGATTAATAATAATGTAAACTTAAGTCGAATAGTGACTGACTTCCTATTGGCTTATTATCTGTTTCAGAATTTATAAGAACCCATGCATGCAAGAAAGTATTTATATAATTGAGAAGAAAGTGATTTTTAATTGGTGAATAGTCCACTTTTTTCCCCGTTTTTCTACGTTTTTGAGTGCTAAATTGTTTCTCTGAATACGAGTGTACTTCAGTGGTTGTTTTTTGGAAGTTAGTTGCTGTCGCGATATAATATATTTTGGTACCGTCGGAATCGAACGCGTAACGGTGGAAGACAAAACGAAGCTAAGTTACTGTATTTAGTTATATTTCATTTTATTTAATTATATTTAGTACTTAAATGTTCTGATGTTTGTACTTTTTTTCCTCTTATTTATTAATTGAATAATTATTAAAGATTAGGGTATAATTTGACAAAACACGTCACAGATTATGGCACCTGTGCGAAGGAAAATGGCGGCCAGTAATGAAGGTTCGCCATCGTTATCAAAGAACGGTAGCATAAAAGAAATGAGTCAGTGTACTAGCTGTGAAATGTACGCTTTGCGGAGTGCGGTCGGAGTGTGGTTAGATGATAATAAAGGATTGAATGTGTGTAGAAAATGTAGGGAGAATGCGGAATTGAAGTGTATTTCGGATCGTGAGTGTGATATTTTTGTCAACCTTCAGAATGAAGGAAACAGGGATATGACAAGAAACGGCAAGGTTGTACATGAAAATTGTGAGAGTGTGAATGTAGAAAGTGTGAATGATAGTATTAATGGTTTCTCAGAGAATAAAAAAGATGAGATAGATGCATTGAGTGAGATCGCATTGTTGAATGGTGCGATAGAATGGGCAAAACAGCAGCTAGAGTGCATGAACAAAAGTCGACTGAATGAACCAACCAATAATAAAAGGTATGACAGGAAAAATAGGCGTATGAATGTGAACATGAACAAAATGAAGGATAGAGTGCTGTATGGAGACTCGTTAGTACGAGGTGTGTTAGTAGAGGATTTGACAAAATCGTACCAACCTGGTGCGACCATAAAGGATGTAACTGCGTCTATTAGAGAGCAAAAGGAAAGGGTGAAAGAAATGATTGTTGTGGCAGGTACGAATGATTTGAAAGGAGATAAAATGGAAATGATAGAAGACCTGAATGAATTGTTTGAGGTAGCAAAAGAAAAGAGTGAGAGAGTTAGAATGATTAGTCTTTTGCCACGGTATGACAGTGAATTGTTTAAAAGGAGGGCTATAATTGCAAATGACTTTATGCGTGGGTTATGTATGACGAGTGGTGTGGAATTTGTGGATGTGTGGAGTGAGTTTGATGGGCAAAAGGATCTATATAAGATGGATGGCTTGCATTTGAATGGTTACGGTGTAAGAAGACTTGAGAAAGTGTTGCTGAATGTAGTGGATGTGCAAATTCAGGGAAACTAGATTTGTTAGGGGGGGGGGAGTAGAGATACAGTCCTTATGGAGGCAGTTGAATGTAAGAATGAATATAATATGCCAGAGCAAATAAGGACAACAAATCTGAGTGGGATAGTTAATATAAGGCATCAAGGTAGGGTTGGGGCTAATGGGGGTCTTAAATTCATGTACACTAATACTAGGAGTATTAGGAACAAGAAGGAAGAGTTTTTGGCCATGGTTGGCACTTCCAGACCACAGGTTATGGGTATTAGTGAAACATGGCTGACTGTAGATGATAAAACTAGTGGGATTGAATGTGATGGGTATAGTGTGTTCAGGAATGACAGAGAGAATAAAATGGGGGGAGGAGTATTGTTGATGATAGCTGATGAGCTCCAGCCAAGGAGAATAGAAGTTGAATTGCAGGATAGAGAAAAGAGCACATTTGAGGCCATTTGGTGTGAGATTGTGGCTAGCAGAACTAAATATACAATTGGGTGCTGCTATAGACCAGGTGATGGAAAAGATGGTGGTGACAGTATGCACAAGCAAATAGAAGAAATGGGTGGAAGGAGTGTGATTATTATGGGAGATTTCAACTATGGTCGCATTGATTGGAGTGAGGAGAGGACACACGGGAGGAAGGAATTGGATTTTATGCGGTTATTAAGGGATAACTATCTGCGACAGCATGTAATGGAAAATACTAGGGGTCAGAGAGTGCTTGACCTAGTAATTACATCTGAGGATTTGGCTGTAACAAATATGACTACATTGCCACCAATCGGTGTGAGTGATCATAGGGTCTTGACTTGGGAGGTAGCTAAAGGTGTAGAATTTTCAATTAAGACAGGGTACATGTGGAATTATCAGGCTGGAAAGTATGACAAGCTTAGGAGTTTGATTGGTTCAGTGCCATGGCATGTACAACTGCAAGGACTAGAAGTTGATAGTGCATGGGAGGTAGTTAAGAAGTGCTTGCATGAAGCAATGGCTGACTGTATACCTAGAGTCCGAATAATAAATCAAGTAGGGGTTAAATGGATGAATAACACCATTAAGCTTGAGTTGCAAAAAAAGAAACAACTATGGAGGGAATTTAAGGAGAAGGGTGACCGGCAGGCACATGAACGGTATAAAGCACAGGCCAGAAGGGTGACGAGTGTGGTAAGAAAAGCAAAAAAGGATTACGAAAGAACATTGGCCATGCAGGCTAAAGAGAATCCTAAACAGTTTTTTAGATATGTAGCAAGTAAAAGGAAAAATGTACATGGCAGATTGATTTTAAAGAATGCCGATGGTAGGGAGATAACTGAATCAGTTGAGATAGTTGAGTTACTGAGTGAGCACTTTGCAAAAGTATATCATCCAGGTGGTGACATTGCAGAAACGAATAAACCAGTAGATTATACGGGAATTGTGGTTAATGAAGTGGAGGTGAGTAGTCTATTGCATAACCTCAATGTCAATACATCTGTGGGATTGGATGGTATACCAGCTCGTGTTGTACGAGAAGCAGCTAAAGAATTGTCAGTACCCTTGACCATTTTGTTTAATTTGAGTCTCGGGTCTGGGTTAGTCTCGAGCGGGTGGAAAGAGGGGAAAATAGTTCCACTGCATAAAGGTGGTTCCAAGACTGCTGTAGTAAATTACCGACCGATTAGCATGGAATCATTGTCAAGGTCTTAGAGAAAATAGTCAAGAGGAAAATACAAGATTGGATAGAAGAAAATGGGATACTGTATCGGGGACAGCATGGTTTTGTGAAGGGTAGGTCATACCTCAGTAACTTGCTCACGTATTATAACACAGTGACGGCTGAACTGGATAAGGGTAATGGGTTTACGGTGATTCTACTGGACCTTGCCAAGGCCTTAGACAGGATTCCACATGGAATTCTAATCAGTAAATTGCAGCATATGGGAATGGACATAGGGTTGGTGAGATGGATAGGAGGGTGGTTGACGGAGAGATATCAGAGAGTGGTTTACTCGGGAGTAGAGTCCACAAGACGGCCTGTGACTAGTGGTGTGCCACAAGGATCTGTTCTTGGACCACTGCTGTTTAATTTGTTCATAAATGATATAGGAAATGATCTGAGAGGAACAGTTCATTTGTTTGCGGATGATGCGAAGTTGGGTAGGGCAATAGTGAATGCAGATGACGTCAAAATTTTGCAGGATGATTTGGATAGATTGGAGGTCTGGGCTAAGGAGAATGGATGTCAGTTTAATGTGGCAAAATGTAAGGTTATGCATTTTGGGGTGAAAAGATTGGCGGCAGTTTACTGCATTGGTGGAACCGTGCTCCAGGAAATTGATGAGGCACGAGATTTAGGAGTGTTGGTAGATAAGGAATTGAAATTTAGGGGACACATTGCAAAAGTGACCAAAACAGCTCATCAAATCACTTGGTTGCTGAAGAATACGATGACAAGCAGGTTATTGTTCCTCTGTATCGAGCCTTGATAAGACCCCATCTAGACTACTGTGCTCAGATTTGGTCACCTAGGTTTCTTCTTGATGGGGAGGAGGTGGAGAGGATCCAGAGGCGAGTGACCAAGATGATAGCAGGTCTGTGGAATGAACCGTATGAGAACAGGTTGAGGATTTGTGGGTTGCAAAAATTGGTTGATAGGCGGAGGAGGGGAGATATGATTGAGACATTCAAATTACTGAAGGGTTTCTATAAAATTAATTCAGAAGATATTTTTGAGAACAGGGCTGGTTGTGGGAGGACTAGGGGACATCCATGGAAACTGGGCAAAAGTGTGGTTAGTAAAGGTGTTAGAGGTGGGTTCTTTACTTTTAGAGTAGTGAATGAGTGGAATGCGCTCCCTGAGTCTGTGGTGGATGCAGTGACAGTGAATGAGTTTAAGGCGAGGTATGATAGATACTGTATGAATGTCAAATAGTTGTGATGAATATGATTTGGGGCCTCCCTCGATGAGTCCAATGACTCCCTGGAGTTGCCCGTAATAATAGTAATAAGCAATCAAACCACCACCTATCCCAACAATATGGCATCCTTAAAACACTTACTGAGTCAGGGCTATTTGTTCAAATGACACAGCCCTTGAGACTGAATTCAGGGACCTTCACAACACCTTTTTAGCTGATGGCTACATCATCATCAGGGTACTATGAACTACATGATAAGCCAATAGGAAGTCACGTCACTAGAGTATCGAGAAAGGGGAGGAAATTGTTACTTTCTTTTTCAAAAAATGTATCCAGGACTACATGGCCAAACAGCAAACACGTCATCAACATAGTTCAGCAAGTCCATCGGTTTGAGTGTAGCTGTGTTGAGTGCTTACTTTTCAAAATCTTCCATGTAGAGGAAGCTAGTGGGTCGGTAGGAAAGAGGGGAACTCATAGCAGCACCATCGAGTTGTTTATATATATATATTTTTTTTCCTTTCTATAAGAAATAAATGCTTAATTTGAATACTTCAGTTATATATCAGAGGGGAAATGTGGCTTAATGAGGTCAAGGAACTCAGCCTAAGATAATATTGGTGAACAGTAAAGTAATATGAGCGAGAGAGTAAGGAAGCAGAGATTGAAGTGGTGTGTATGAATGAAGTGGGTAGCATGACTGTAGAGAATGAGAGAACAAGTGTGCAAGACAAACAGAGAGACTTAGTGCATGGGGAAACACAGCGTGAAAAATGCTGATGCTCTAAGAGGATATGAGTGGATGTGTAGACAAAAAGGGAAGGGGATAACCTTGGATCTAGAGAAAACAGTTGAATTTGAAAAAAATTCTGGGATGAATAAGGAGAAAAGGAAATGGCTCGAGGAAAGTATAGAGAAGTCGCATCTAATGAGTGGTATAAGTGGAACTTGTTATAGATCTAGGAATGCGCTGCTATGTTTGTATACAAATGCTAGAAGTGCTTGTTGGAATAAGTGAGACATGGTTGAATGACATCCTGACAGGCATAGAGATGGAAGGGTGTGATGTATTTTGTGAAGATAGAAAGGGTAAAAAGGGAGATGGAGTGCTATTAATGATAGAAAAAGATTATGTCCATACAAGGTAGAGGTGCAATGGGGGAGGGTAAACAGTGGCAATGGTTTTGAGGCAGTATGGCATGAGATGGAGGTGAATAGAATGAAATAGTTGGATGTTCCTATAGTCCTGGTAATGTGTAGGTGGCCAAGAAATGCATAAGTAAATTAGCCAAGCAAATAGAAAAAAAAAGGGGGGGAGGGGGTAGAGAAATGAAGAAGTGGATAGCATGACTGTAGAGAATGAGAGAACAAACATGTTCAGGTGATCATTATGGATGATTTTAATTATGGCAATATAGAATGAGATGGCAATCAAAGTCAAGAAAATGAATATCTCAGGTTTTGAGGGATAGCTACCTCAGACAGTATGTAACAGAGGGCAGGTAAGGATCTTGGATCCTTAGATCTGATCATCTTATCAAGAATGTCATTATAAATGAGGTGTCAAATCTCCCTCCAGTTGATGAGAGTGACCATGAACTGATTACCTGGGTGGTAATCACTTCATGGCTTCACACTGCTGGGTGGTTGCCAGCAGTGGGAGAACTTATCTGAGGTATATGTAGAACTACAAGGCTGGTGATTATGAGCTCAGGAGACAGCTTGCAGTTTAGCATGGAATGAGGAGTTGGATGGAAAGGAGATCAAAGCTGCTTGGGTGATATTCAAGAACTATATAGTACAACAATGTATTCCTATGGTTAGAAAGTTAAATAACATAGGTGTCAAATGGATGAATGAAGAGATTAAGCATGCGATATGAAAAAAAGGCATGGAGGCAGCATAAGAGTAGTAATAATCAATTTCATGAGAATTACAAAGAATAGGCAAGGAGGGTGACTTGGTTGGTAAGGGTAGCAAAAGTGCAGTATGAGCTGCAATTAGCGATTGAAGCAAAAAAAAAAAAAAAAATCCCAGTCAGTTCTTTCGATATGCAGCCAGCAAACTGGATATAATGTGGAGGATATAGTTGAGATATTTAATGAGCAGTTCATAAAGGTCTTTCATTCTTCTGAATGTAACATCATGGATAGTTTAAGAGCAGTGGATGATGAGGAGGAGAAACTGACTGTAAGTGAGCAAGAAGTATATGGTATGGAGAACTGAGCAAATTTGAAATTAATAAAACTGGAACGATGGTATATCACCACATATTTTGAAAAAGATGTGCCAGGAAGTTGACATCTCTCTTGACATTTGTTTAATATAAGTCTTACATGGGGTCAAGTTCCAAAGGAGTGGAAGGAAAACAAGATTGTGCTGCTTCATAAGGGAGGTGACAAAAATCAAGCAGAAAATTATAGGTCTAACGTGTGTAAGTTGTTGTGGTTAAATTGTTGGAGAAGCTGGTGAGAACCAGGATCCAGAATTGGGTTGACAAGAGTGGAATTATCTTTGATGGACAGCATGAATTTACTAAAGGGAGATCATGTTTGAGTAATCTATCTACTTATTACAATAAGATGACAGCTGAATTGAACAAGGAAGATGGATACACAGTAGTATGTTTGGATTTTGCTATTTTTTAATTAACTTTAACTCTCCAAATTAACTTTAAGGTTATCCAGCCCATAGAGGGTACCACATTACGATATTAGTTCCGTTTCAGTTACAATTTGAATTATTCTAATGATTTAGTTTAGTGCCTGTGTGCACACAGTTATAATTTGTGCTCTGAAGATGCTGGGTAGAAAACCAGCAAAATATTAATAAGTATGAGCATTTTATCAGTGTATATCCTGCTGGTGTAAATGATGCTGTGCAACATCCAGAAGAGAGAGAAATATTAGAAGGGTAAGTGTTTGGGTTAGATGTTAACAAAGTTGTGCGAATCTAAAATATCAACATATTTTTTGCCCTTCATCTGATTTAATGATAGTCTTGCAGTGGAAAAGAAAGTGACATAGTAATACCACTCCATAATCATTGTTCTAGGACAGGGGGGGGGGGTCTTCAACGCATGGCATGCGGAGCTCTTTGCTGTGGCCTGCCAGCCATTTTGAAAAAAATAACTACTTAACATCAAAACGCGATTAAATAAAAAATAATTTCAATGAAGTCTGTGGGCCACTAAGCTATACTGTGGTATTTAGAATTTTAAGATGCTTTCCAGATTCACAAGGAACGCTGTGCATTTCATACTTTGCATAAAATCCTATAAAAATAGACATGTTTCTTCAGCCAGTGCCAAGCAGTACTTAAGTACTAGTTTAAGTACATTTGAAGGAACTTAAGAAAAAATTCTGATGACTTTAAAGTCGTCAGAATTTACGTCATATTCACTTGCTTTAGATGAAAGCACAGATGTGAAAGATACAGCACACCTGGCTATCTTTATCCATGGCATTGATCAACAATTCAATGTGACAGAAGAACTGCTAGCATTCATACCTATGAAGGGAATGATGAAAGGCACTGGTATTCTTGAAGCCGCAACAAAATGCTCCAGCGTTTTGACCTCAGCTTAACCTACCTCGAGGGTGTGGTAACTTATGGTGCCCCTGTTATGGTAGGAAAGAACGAAGGGTTTGTTGTGCTGCTACAGAAAGAACTGGAACTAGAAGGAAAAGATTTTGTCCATTACCACTGTTTAATCCACCAGGAGAATTTGTGCACAAAAACTATTCAATTTGAGAATGTCATGAAAATTATTGTGACGTCGTCAACATTATTAGGGCAAAAGGATTGCATCATCGTCAATTCCAAAGAGTTTTTTGACCCAAGAGTGCAAAGCGGATCACAGCAACGTGGTTTATTATGATGATGTGCATTGGTTGAGCAGAGGGAAGGTTCTTAAAAGAGTCTTTGACTTAAGGAGTGAAATACAGCAGTTCATGCAAACCAAGGGGAAGCCGATTGCGGAAATTAAAGATCTGAAGTGGATGATAGACTTTGCCTTTGTGACCGACATCTCGTTGCATATGAATGACCTAAATACATGGCTACAATCCAAAGATCAACTGGTGCACACTCTGTTTGATCATATCAAAGCTTTTGTGGCTAAGCTCAAACTTTGAGAGACACAACTCACAAAAAAAGACTTTGTCTCTTGATGAATGCGCTACAAAATTAGCTGTGTTGCGAAGTGAGTTTGAAGAGAGATTTAGTGATTTTCGTAACCAACAGTCTTCTTTAGATTTATTTTCAATGCCATTCAGTGTCAGTGCTGCTGAAATGCCAGGCTCAGTACAAATGGAGCTGCTTGAACTCCAAAACAACTCTTCTTTGAGAGAAAAATTATTCAATGTGCCCTCATTTTACAAGACTACATTTCTGAGGATGCATTCCCTAATGAAGATGTGCACAGTTCTCCTGAATGAAGCATGTGAAGTCCAAGACAAGAACTCAGATTACGGACCAACAGCTTTAGAATGCTCTGCGACTTCCAACATTGATAAGCTAGTCAAGGAAAAACACTGCCAAGTTGCCCATTGACATTGTAAAAAATGAATGTTTTCTTCATTAAATTCTCTTTTTTCAAGTATTGATTGTATTTACTTATCATGAACGCGACTCCTATCTACGCTCTTAAAGCTGAGTTTATTTTTATAGGATTTTATGTAAAGTATTAAATGCACAGCGTTCCTTGTGAATCTGGAAAGCATCTTACAATTCTAAATACCGCAGTATAGGGATGTCACCTGCAGACTTCATTGAAATTTTTAATACGGCCCGCACTGTCTGAAAGGTTGAAGACCCCTGTTCTAGGACAAAAGTTTCCACTTTATAGACTGCTCTGCATATCTGCAGTTGTGGCCAATATATTGGAGAAACTGGTTAAGAATACAGGAAGGGCTGATTGATGGACACAGAATTCTCTGATGGCAAAAATGGGTTGGTGAAGGGCAGGATTATGTCAGCAATCTGCCTAAATTTTATAAGGTAATGAATGCATTAGATAAGGGAGATCCATAATAGGAATATTCTTGGACTTTGCAAAGGCTTCTGATAGATTACCGCATAACAAGTTGGTGCATTATTTTAGAAGATGGCATAACAGATTGGAGATTGGCTTTCTGAATGATACCAGAAAAGTTGTGTATGACAGAGTAGTTTCTCAGAAAAGGAAGGTGATTGGGGTGTGCCTTGGGGTTATGTTCTTGGACCTTTCCCATTTAACTTATTTGTTAATGGTATTTCATCTGGACTGACTGGGATCTCTAAATGTTTGCTATGCAAAGTTAGAATCATCAGGAGTCTTGCTGATGCTAATATTAAATTCTCTACAGGAAGATTTGAATGGTCTTTAAGCGAAGAGATTTTGCCAGATTAATACAAAAGGATTATAAAAAAAGTTGCAGGTGAGATGGGAAGAATGAGGCAATCTCTGAATGTTTTGTAAAAATGTGGTGAAGGGTGTGAGTAGAATTTTTTACATGGAGGTGGTTGGTAAATGGAATGCACTGTAAATGCAGGAAGTAGTAAGGATTTCAAGATTCAATATGATAGACATTTTACTAGTGGTTCTCCCACAATGAGTCTACTGACTCCATGGAGATTACTGTAATAACAACATAGCAGAAATGTTCACTGAGTATATGTTAGGATATTGGTAGTAGTTTTAAATAACAGTGAAAAGGAGACAGAAAACTGACATTAAGCAAGCTTGATGTTAATAAGGCTGTGGAACTGAATGGGCATCACCACATATATTAAGAGATTGCACAAAGGAGACTGCATTGCTTTTAGCTTTGTTGTTCAACAAGCTAGGCAACGGCAACAGTCACAAAAGAAAGGGGGAAAAAAATAGACATTACACCAAGGGAAAATCTAAGTCAGTGGTATCTACCCATAGGCCTGTGTGTATAGCAGGTATCATTATTATTACAGGCTGCTCCATGGAGTCCTTAGACTCATCGATGGAGGCACCCTAAACATCATGCCAAGCACTATCCAATATTTGTGCAGTATTTATAATACTTTGCCTTTAACTCATTCACAGTCATGGCACCCACAACAGACTCTGGCAACCTATTCCATTCATTCACCATTCTCCAAGCAAAAACCTAGTTCTAACACCTTTGCTAACTACATTCTTACTCAGTTTCTAAGGATGGACCCTAGTTCTCCCACCATCACCACCAGAACTGTTCTGAAAAATTTCCTCTAAATTAATCTTGTAAAATCGCTTCAGTAAATGTATGTCTCAATCATATCTCCCCCTTTACCACCTGTCAACCAGTTTGTGTACCCCACAAATCTTCAAGTTGTTCTAGTAAGGTTCATTCCATAGACCAGCTACCATCTTGGTCACTCGCCTCTGGATTCTCTCCACCACTTCCTCATCTCCCAAGAAACCCTGGTGACCAGATCTGTGCACAGTAGTCAAGATGGAATCATATCAAGGCTCAATGAAGAATAATAACCTGCTTGTCTCTGCTCATCAAAATATTCTTCAGTAATGAAGTAATCTGATGAGCTGCTTTAGCCACTTTTGCTATGTGCCCTCTAAATCTTAACTCCCTATCCACTATCAATTTCCTGGAGTAGTTCCATCAATGTGGTATACAGCTGGTAATCTTTTCACTCCAAAATGCATAACCTTACACTTGGCTACATTGAATTGACATCCATTCTCCTCTGCCCAGAAAGGATCATAGTAAAGGTGTTAGAGAAGTTTGGTAGAGATAGAATATAAACATGGATTGATGAGAATGGAAACCTTCAGATAAAGTAGCATGGGTTTAACGGGAATTTTGCTTCAGTAACTTCGTTATATTTTATGATAGGGTGATATGTATTTGACAGAGGAGAAGCTTATACAGTAATTTCTATGGATTTTGCTAAAGCATTTGATAATTACCACAATGCTTTTAAGGCAGGATATGATAACTATTTAGGGTGTGAGCGTTTGGCCTGACATGTGGATTCTTCTGAATCCACAGAGGTCTGGAAAATAAAAACAAAAAGCAATAGTAATCATCTATCATGGCAGATCCTACTTTCAATAGCTGTTCTGTGATATATCTTTATGGAACCTTTTCATCTTGCTCATTCCTAAATCCAAAGAAATTCAAATGAGAATGCAAAATGTACTTTTAGTCATCACATCCAGCATCCTAAATTTTGAGTTACTCAAGACTTCTTACCAATTGTTGATAGTTCTCTTTACTACCTAGACACCCAGAAACTACAACTTTAAAAGATGACCATGCTGGAAATTTTAATTGCATTCAAGGAAATGGAGTTTAATTAGCATTCCAAATGATGCTTAAAAGAAGTCTCTTACAGACCAAAAGATACCCATTTTGAGTTTTCTATCTGACTTTAGGAAACTCCCTTAAAAGTAAAGCTTTTTTTTTGTCCAAATCTCATAAAAAAAAAATTTTATTAGGTACAGCTTTGAGTAACAGAGGCAAAAGCATTGACCCCATTTACAAATGGCATATATAGTAAATGACCATCTGCTTTATTTTGTAATTTTTTTAATTATGACTATGAAATGTTGGGCCACAGAAGCAAGGTGATCAGGATGTGAATTCTTCAATAGTAGCTTGCCAGCTAACTCGGATTAGAGCAGTGTTTCCCAACTGGTGTGCCACAATCGAGTTGCCAGTGTGCTATGAAATAAGTGACAAACAGTACAATTTTAATTCTAATCCTAACAAAGATCTATTATCACTTGTACAGCAACATCTGAGCATGATTAAGGAAAAGCTCCATTTTTATTTTGACCAAACCGACAAACAAAAGTTCAACCAAATTCAAAATCCGTTTACATCATTATCAGAAAATATTTTGGCCTTTGATCTTTCAATGAAAGAAAAGGAAGATCTCCTACATTTGAGGAATAATCCAAGTTCAATTTAAAGATATTCAGTTATCTGAATTCTGGTTGGCTGCAAAAGAAAAACTTCCCTCTATGAGAAAAAGCAATAAGATACTTCTATCATTCGGTACAGCCTATCTCTGTGAACCATCTTTCTCACTGATGGTCACAATCAAGAATTTTAAGAGGTTATGTTTAAAATGCCTTTATCAGGAATAATGCATAGCTCTTTCCAGCATTGACTCAGACTTAAAGCTGTGTTCACAGAAACAAGCACAAGTCTCTCATTGCACAAATTTTTATTACTCTGTGATTCTTTTTCATGACTGCAATAATAAATCTATATAATTTATTTATTTTTCTTTATGTTTTCACTAAGTTCTAAAATAAAACTCTAAAAATGTTTGAAAGATTTGGTACATATGATTCTTCAAGTGTGCTGTGCAAATGTTTTAATTTGATTAGTGTGCCATGATGCAAAAATGTTGGGAAGCACTGGACTAGAGCATACATCCGAAAATAAAATATTTTAACTAGCATGAATTGGTTTTAATGAATGAATCAAACTGATTTATTTTTATCCAATAACTACATCTTACATTACAAATATTGCTATATTTTTGCATTGTTTTTTATTAAACTCTTAATGAGTCATTGTGCCCAGATCATTTGCAAGTGCAGAAAGGAATTAATCTACAACCTGTCATGTGATCTTTGCTGAATATTTGAAAAACTGATAAAGAAAGCCCACATAGAAATTAAGCCAATGATCTAAGAGTTTTAGCAAAAACTACAAGAGAATGGAAGAAACTCTACCCACAGTTAATTGAATGCTGAAGCATCTTTAGAAAAGGCAACATCTATAGCTGAGACAGTAAACTGGTTGACTCAAGAAGTTTTCTCTAGTGAAGAAGTAAATGAATTACTGGACTCCCATGAAAAGGAATCTACCATTGAGTATTGAAATGGCAGAGCAAGGACCTACTGAAGAAAAATCCTGGTTCTTTTTCCTGCCAGGTTGGCAGGAAAAAGAACCAGGAGGGTATTCCAAGAAGACCAAGATATAAGTGTACTGATATGGTAAAAAGTGCCTTAGAAGATGATGAAAGAGTGTGAGCATTCAGGTTATTCATTCTTGAACTCAAAAACCACTCAAAGATATCTTGACAATGACTTATCTCCAAATACTGTTTGCAATATTGTAGAGGCCTTTGAAGCAGATTTTGAAACAAAAATCTGCTCACTTCTACAAATTTAATCACTTATTTTAAAAATAGCAAAACAAAAACAAGGAGCACAGTAATTAAACTGCATTTGCACAAAATGTAACAAGCTTTAATGGTGATACTTCAACAAACTCAAACTTGCAGCAAGCCATACTGCCACTTGTGAACTTTTGGGTAGCATCTTGTATACTAAATTTTATTTTAGAATACACTTAAATATGTGTATATTCTTAGAATACATTTAAAATGTTATACTCTGTAACTTAGTGAAGTTTTTTTTACTTTATTCAATAATGCACATTCTGTAAAATATTTTAACTAGATTAAAAAGTTGACTAAAAAGTCAAATTTTATTAAAAAAATTATATTTGTAACCAAGCAAATTTTGTTGGAAAATTATTTGTATAACTCACTCAAAATTAATGACATTTTTGGAATTATTGTCAGTTTATTATCTGTTTGTTTTTATTTCGGTCAGTTTGCCTGTTTTGTAGGATGAAAACATTAAATTTCTGGGATGACAAAACTCGGCCACCTCTATATGAAATTGGCTAACTTACCTTCAACTGAGAAGCCTTATAAAGGTTATTCACATTCCACATAGGATTTGAACCCAGATCTTTCCAGTCAAAGGGTATCGTCATTACTGAATGAACTATACAGGATCCCAATTCATTGGCAGTCAATCACCTACTTTATTTGATGATTAAGCTAGTAGAGATGCATTTAGTTTATCATGACAGTACAGAATGAGAACAATTTTATTAGTGTTATTTATTGTCCTATCCAAATGCATGCCAAAGAAAAAATAAATTGAAGTAATTTAGCAGATAATAATGGAAAACATTAAATAATTAAGTAATGAAAAATATGCATGTGCTGACAAAACTGGAAATTTTGGGTATCTGAGGGGAGTTTATCAATGAACTCCCATCCCAATGAACACTGTAGATTTTGTGGAATAGCAGTTATGAATAAAGTTAAGAATAGCATTTTCTTATCACTTCATATTTTATTTCAAGGAATCCTCATAATAATACTTCTATAAGGGTAGGTATAATGATTAAATTTATGCAAACAGCTAATTAATGTTCACACATTAACTTTTTATGGTACTGATCTGCAACAACCACACAAGACCAAAATAAATTTTACTTAAGCTACTGATATGGCATTAGATTAAGTATTAGTATTGTCATCACCAATGTTATTCAGCATTCACAGAACATACACACTTGTCACAAGATGCAAGGCCCTGTAATTAATGGGCTGAACAGCCATCTTCCAGAATTTGGGAGAAGTAATATGCATGTACAGCCGTACTTGAAGTTACATAAATGCTTTTTTACTGATACCAAAAATAGAAGGCATTATGAGAAGGTAATTACAAGTCAGACAATAAATGGGAAGAAAGCTACTGTGTTATAATACTGTGTGAAGAGTATTCAACATGTGTCTGAAACCATAGGAATTTCTTCCTTCTATGAATTCCTTCTTTCTTCCATAGTAAAATAAGTTACAAACATTCCTGTACAGGGTGTTCGGGATAAATTTGACATATTTATAATTAATTATATTTTTCCGTAAGTTACATGTATTAACACACACTTCTCTTCATTTAAAAGTTTGGACCCTTCTTCATTCATATACAAGATGTCAGAAAGGATGGATAGCTGGAACCCACCTGAATCATGGAAGAGAATAACTTGTATCATGATGATTCGTGCCCGCCATCAAAATAAGGATATTACGACTGCTGCCCAATGCTCCCTGAATACAGTAAAAACAATCAGGCATGAACTAGAGACTTGCAATGGTGACTACGAGGATGTAGCAAGAAGAAAGATCCCTAGCAGACGATCTGATTGCGTTCGTACAGCAGAATTCCTCGCAAATCTGCAGGAACAGGTGTTGAAGAACCCTGGCATTGGAATTCGGGCTTTGTTCGTGGAGTTGCTAACTGTAGTCAAGCCCTGGATAACAAGGGTAGCCAATGGTAGGCCGTATGTATGGCAGCAGGATTCGGCCCCTTGCCACACCTCTGGGAAAAGTCAAAAATGGTTGTCTGAAAATTTCTACGACTTCACCAGTCCAAATGTTTGGCCTCCAAACTCCCCAGACCTTAACCCCATGGATTATTTTGTATGGGGCGCAGTTGAAAAAGACACCAATCGCACTTCCAGTAATACAAAAGCCCAGTTAATGGATAAAATTAAAACAGTTTTTGCGGCCCTTCCCAGGGAGACTGTAGCATCAGCTTGTTCGAGGTTCCG
Organism: Typopeltis vanoorti; assembly: GCF_054136105.1. Lineage (NCBI taxonomy): Eukaryota > Metazoa > Arthropoda > Arachnida > Uropygi > Thelyphonidae > Typopeltis > Typopeltis vanoorti. The sequence goes on along the minus strand of NC_143555.1, from coordinate 122,833,544 downwards.
AAGCAGAATTGAAGCTGTGATCGATGCTAATGGTGGTTATTTTGAGTAAATCTTGTTGATAGTATTGTAATTAACTCTGCCTGTAATGTTTTTTTGTCAATTCATTAAATTTAATAGATACAAAGAAGATTTTCTTTTTCCTTACGAAACTGTCAAATTTATCCCGAACACCCTGTATGTGCCAAAGCATGGAGAAGTTGGGTGTAGTTGTAAGCAAATGCAAAAGTAACAGAGTATTAAAAGAGAATTCAAACTTGCTTCTTGACTAAAAAAAAAAAAGCATTGCATCAATTTTTTTTTTTACCTCCACTTGCTTCTGCAGTCTTGTATTCCTTCCAGAATATCCATTAGTTGTTTGATAGAAATGTACTGGCTAAGATATGCTGGAACTCATGCTGTCATACTCTCTGAACTATTCTTGAGCTTTTTTTTTGTACTTGATAGATAGCAAATGTTACTATGGATGGCCAAAACACTGGCAGGCTAGAATCTTTCTATCACAGGCTTTATGTGGTAAATAAGACCGGCAAGAATGTATGCATGGTTATACAACATAATACTGCATGTTTTACCCATTAAAGAGCTCTATAACTGATATGCCATAGGCAATGCATTATGGACCAAAACTTGCATTCATTGCTAGCTCTGATAATTGTATCAGGAATGTGGATCTGTTAGACCATACAACTTTTCGCAATTGTTCTCATTTATCTGTCTTTAGACTAGAATTATTCTTAGAAATGTTTCAGCCAGTATTCTTCCACATGAAAGAAACAGATAGGACAGAATAATTTTTATTGATCAATTTCTCCAATAATTACATACAAACTTAAAAGAGATATAACTGACATTTGATGCAGTATTGTCATCATTTAAATTTATGCTGAAAAACTAGTCTGATAAACATGAAAAACAAGACATCAGAGGAACAGTGATTCTCCCTTATATACACAGTTGGTCATACACAAAATCTCAAAGATACTATGTCAACAAAATATAAAGGTGGCTTTCTACCCCTCAACAAAATCTCTTGCATCCTGAAACCTCCAAAACCTTCACACCATCTCTTGAGAAACCTGGTATCTACAAGATCAACTGTGCTTGTGTTTTGCACTATGTTGAATAGACAGGCAGGTTGAGAGAAACATGCCAATCCGAATACATCAAGGTCATCATGAAACCAAAATTTTCCACATAGATTTCAAGGAATCAGTTGAAATGATTAAACATCCTCGAATGCGCAACTTAAAACAAGGGATGATTCTACATCAAATCTAGTCCTCTTTAATTCAACATGACAAGCATGTGGTTACCAGTAGTTCGTGACAGATCACAAACTAGCAAACACCATACCAAACATGTGCTTTCCAATGTTATTCCTGTTTTTTAAATATTTCTTTATGTACATTACCTGTTATAACTTTTTTTTAGTTGATTCACACATTTCTCCTGATAATGTGAAACACAAGAATTTTCATGAAACTAGTAGTGACCAATAAAAATTATTCTATTCCATCTGTGTTTTTACATGTGGAAGAATACCAGCAAAAACATTTCTAATATGTCCTCACTCCACAGAAACCTATGCAATGATATAGAATTATTCTTACTACTGCATGTTTACTCTCAGTATTTCCAGTGATGGTTGTTTCATGCACTCCTTACTGATTCCCACTAAACTTGCTGCTGGTTTTAGAGATTCCCAAAATATATATATATAGAGAGAGAGAGATTGCACCCACAGATCAGGCTGCTGTGGCAACTACTAACAGTGTTCTCATATATGATCTTCGATATTGAGAGAGACAGACAGAGACAGCCTATTCCAGACTATATAAAAGCAAGATACTCAAATAGTGCCTACATGCATATCCACACAATTAATGCAGTAATAGATCAACAGTATACAACCCAAGTGATTTGGGGATGCAATGTCAGAACTAGGCATGCCAGTGCAAGTATCATAGAAATTACTATGATTTCTGTTACTATGCATCAAGAGCATGAAACTCTGGAAATATAACTTTCCACCTTGACTTTCTTCCTTGCTCTTAATTCATTCTACCGTAACATAAATTTCACATTAGAGTTAGAGAAAGAAGGTAAACCTTCCTTTCTGGACATTATAATCACAAAGAAACCAGATAATAAATGAGATCTGAAAGTTGTTGAATCTGAAAGAACTGTCATACAGACCACAGACAAGTGTATACAAATGAGCATGCAGGTAATTTATTATACCTGCACACGAATACTACAAGTATCAGAAACAAAGGAGTAGAGTTTGTTGCCTTGGTTAATATATTGGGACGACCTCATATTGTAGGCATTAGTGAGACCTGGCTATCAGAAGCAGACATACTAAATGATATTGAGTGCAAAGGGTACAGTATTTTTAGGAAGGATAGGAGAAAAGGGAGCATACTGCTAATGACATCAGATTATTTGAATCCAGTTAGAGTTGAGACCTATGACTACAATACAGTAGTCTCCCCTTATCTGTGGGTTAACTTTCCGTGGTCAACTCCATTCTGAAAATATTAAATGGCAACTTCCAGAAATAAACAATTCATAACTTTTAAATTGCATGCCATTCTGAGTAGTGTGATGAAATCTCATGTCATCTTGGTCCATCCTGACTGGGACGTGAGCAGGATGGTGCTTTGTCCAGTGTAGTATGTACTGCATACATACACAACTGACTAACGGGCAGATAGTGTATCTGCCCGTTAGTCAATTGCTAGCTGTCTCGGTTATTGCAGTGCTTGTGTTCCAGTAACCCTCATTTTACTTAATAATGGCTGCAATGCACAAAAGTAGTGATGCTGGCAATTCAGATATGCCAAAGAGAAGCCATAAAGTGCTTCCTTTAAGTGAAAAGGTGAAATTACGACTTCATAATGAAAGAAAAAAAAATCGTATGCTGAGGTTGCTAAGATTCTATTTGCATTCACATAACTTTGATTCCAGTATACTGCTATAATTGCTCTGTTTTATTATTAGTTATTGTTAATCTTTTACTATGCCTAATTTTTAAATTAAACTTTATCATAGGTATGTATGTATATGGAAAAACATAGTAAAAAACATTCTGTACTATCCATGGTTTCAAGTATTCACTGGAGGTCTTAGAACATATCCCCTGCAGATAAGGGGAGACTACTGCTAGTAACACTTTTTCATGTGGCAGTGAGTTGGAAGCCATTTGGTGTGAGGTGGAGCCGAGCAAGATTAAATACATAGTGGAATGTTGTTACAGACCTGGAAACATTCAGTGACAAAGAAATGCATCACTAAATAAGTATGATGGGTGTGAAAAGAGTAATCATAATGGGGGACTTAAAATATCTGAACATTGATTGGGTAGCTATGAAATTGCATGGGAAGAATGAAACTGAATTTATTGCGCTGTTGTGAGACAATTTCCTAAAGCAGCATGTGACAGAAAGAACTTATAGACAAAGGGTGTTAGATCGGATTACAAGTGTCAGAGGAGGGTTTCAGTTAAAGACATAACTTCAATCTCCGGTTGGTGATAGTGATCATGCGGTACTCAATTGGGGAAGTGGCTAAGTTTATGAATGTTCCATTCAGAAAAGGTTACATACTGAACTACAAAGCAGGAAATTATGACCACCTGAGGGGATATGCTGAGTTCTGTGCCATGGTATCGGTTATTGGATGGGAAGGATATCGACAGTGGATGGGAAGTTTAAAAAATACTTAAATGATGTGATATCAGAATGTGTCCCTAGAGTTCAAATAATAAATAGAGTAGGAGTGAAACGGATGTGTAATCTAATTAAGCAACAGATCCATAAGAAAAGGATGATGTGGAAGAAATATTGTGTACATAAAGATGATGTCAGTTATGATAATTATAAGCAGGCGAAAAGAGTCACAAGTGTTATATGGAAAGCTAAGTCTGAGTATAAAAAAAAACTGGCTCTGCAAGTTAAAGACAACCCAAAAGAATTCTATCGTTATGCTGCAAGTGAAAGAAAGAATGAATTTGAAAGAATAACTCTATTGAATGCAGATGGTATGCAGGTGGCTGATTCAGAAGTGCTTGTTCAACTAATGTGCAGCCATTTTGCTAAAAGCTATCAACCGGTATATATGCAATATGAACTCACTGCTACCTCTTCACTGTATGAGGAAACTCATGTGGATGAGGATGGAGTACTACAGCTATTGCACAAACTGGATAAATATTCTGCAATAGGAACTGATGGGATATTAGCATGGATGCTAAATGTTTGTTCAGCTGAACTAGCTATTCCTTTGACTAGGATATATAATTTGAGTCTCAGAACAGGGAGGATTCCACAGGAGGGAAAAGAATGGTAATCTCAATGCACAAGGGTGGTGCAAAGATAGATGTACCCAACTATCAACCAATCAGTATCTCAGGAATGGTGGTGAAGATTTTGGAAAAGTTGGTTAGGGCTTGCATTCAGAAATGGGTTGACAGATTCTCTGTCAACCCATTTCTGAATGCAATGGTAAACCCATGTAATGGTTTACTAAGGGAAAGTCATATTTTAGCAACTTGCTCACATTCCATAATATTGTTACCACTGAGTTACACAAGGGGAATGAATACACCATGATACTTTTGGATTTTGCTAAGGCTTTTGACAGAATACAGCCTGGAAGACTTGCATAAATTGGAGAATATGGGATTAGATTATAAACTATTGGGATGGATAAGAGGATGGCTGACTGACAGATATCGAAAAGTCATATATGGGAGGTATGAATCTGTACGATTCAAAGTAACCAGTGGTGTGCCTCAAGGATCAGTCCCTGGTCCATTGTTATTCAACCTGTACATTAATGACATTGGGATGGATTTGACATGCAATATACAGCTATTTGCTGATGATGCAAAAATAGGTAGGGTAATCAGGAGTGCTGCTGATATGCAGTACTTGCAGAATGATTTGAATAAGCTAGAATTATGGGCATATGAAAATGGCTGTCATTACAATGTTAACAAATGTAAGGTCACTTTGGTGTGGGATATCCAATGTCATATTATGATAATAATGATAATATTCAGTCTGTTTTCTACCCACTACAGGTTGAAGGCCTCTCCCATTGCAGGAGGGTTGGGTCTACTACCCCCATGGTGACTCAGTCCATCTTGGGGGAGTGTTTATTTACTTGTATGAATGAATGTATGAAGGTGAAAGACAATCACAAACATCCATGCCTAGGCATGATTCAAACCTGCAGCCTCTTGGCTTTGCTAACCACTCAGCCAACCAGGCCGGCATGTCATATTATATTGGTGGGATTATGCTAGAAGAAATTGATGAGGCTAGAGATCTTGGAGTAGTTTTAGTAGACAGGAGATTGAAGTTCAAGGGTATATAGCAAAAATTATAAATACAACTCAATGAATATTGAAAATGCTGAAATGAACCTTGATATATAAAAATAAGGAAGTCATTTTGCCTCTTTACAAGGCCTTGATAAGACCTCACTTGGACATGTGTGCAGGTGTGGTCTCCTGGTTTCCATTGTAATTCTGTTACAGTGGAGAGAGAAAGAGTGAGTGCAAAGGAGAATTTCTCCTGTTTGCTAGTGCAGACACCAGCAAACAGGAGAAAGAGGGGTGATATAATTGAGACGCAAACTTCTGAAAGATTATACAGAATTTCAGTAGATGGAATTTTTCATTTTATAGCGGGTGGAAGACGTGGATAGATTTCAATATTTAGGTAGCTGGATCTCAGAGAAAGGAACTTCAGAGTTGGACATTAGAAATAGAATAGGCAAAGCTAAATCGGCATTTATGGAAATGAAGAGAATTTTAATAAACAATATTAAAATAGGTGTTAGAGTTGGAATAGTTAAAGCAACGGTTTGGAGATATGGAAAGAATTAATGCATTGGAAATGTGGTGTTATAAAAAGATGGAAAAGATTAGCTATACAGAGAGAATATCAAATCAAGAAGTTTTAAGAAGAGTTGGGATGGAAAGAACACTGCTCAAGAATATTATGCAAAGAAAGACCAGATTTGCAGGACATCTTCTGAGAGGTTCTTCAGGACACCTGACAAGAACTATATTACAAGGGAAAGTTGAGGGGAAGAGAAAACGTGGAAGACCAACTAGAGAGTAGTTCAATGACATCGTGGAATGGACTGGTTTAAGAATGATGGAGGCGACAGACAGAGAGAAATGGAGAAGAGCTACAACCCTGTTGCTAGAGGATGCTACCGGATGACGATGATGGCGGGTGGGGAAAGGATGCAAGGGCATCCATGGAAGTTGAGAATGAATGCCGTTAAGAACAGGGCAAGGGCTAGATTTTTCTCTCATAGGGTGTTGCATGATTGGAATGGATTGCTGTTGAATGTTGTGTGTGCTCTAATGATTTCTTTAATTTTTTATTTTTTTTTAACATCAACTATCCTTTTTGTTTCTCACTTAAAAAGTCCAAATGAAGCCACCAGATTATCTAGTATTGTGCAACAACTAATAAAAAGTCCCCTAATCTTTAACTTTACCATCAGGTCTACTTAGTTTAGGAATATCATCTGTATAAAGTTTCTAGGACTAATTAAAATGAATAATTGCAATAATAAATTTGGTATGAAAAACAGCATAAAAAGAAACTATGAAAATTGGGTGACTTAAAGGAACAATATAGATAACTGGGAGGTATAGAACTGACTAAGGGTGCTGACCAAAAATGCCTAATCCTTACCTTCCTGTAACGTTCTCCATTACTGGATATTCACTTGGATGCTAAACAAACAAAGATGGAATGGCAGCAGTTAATGAACTATTCTATTGACTGAAACTACATATACATTGTGATAGTAAAACAATCATATTTCAGCTGGTGCATCATCCAGATATATACCAGGTCCCTGCTGTTTTCCTCAGAAAACTAGAGTGAGCAGCAAAAAGCCAGGTACTTGACCTCAGCAGAATTGAAGATAGCATACTATCTACATAAGGAAAAGGGAAATTAACAGGAATTACTAATAATTATGTTGGCAATATACTTCTCAAAGAAACCAAACTGGGGAGATCCTTGTAAATAATAACAATATATATATGTGTGTGTGTGTGTGTGTACACACACACACACTTACACAGTCTTGCTATAAATACTGTTACAACTTTCACACACCCCACACTACCCACAGAATTACACAAACCCAGTTCCATTAGTGGCGCTGTGTACCGCCAGCATTCGTGTATTTATCAGCAAAGAGAGGAAAAGTCGTCTAGTTGTACAAGTTAACATGCAGTGAGGAAATATTGAGAACCATGTAGCTATAATAGCACTTCACAAGGTTGGAATGCAGCCTCCTGCTATTTTCAACATGATAAAAACACTTGGGATCAGTAGGATGTTTGTGTATTGGATTATTAATCATTATATTGATATAGAAAATATATCTGAGTGCCAAAGAACAAGTCGACCATGCTGCGTTAGGGTGCAACAGCTTGTGAGGACTGCGAGAGTAACCTGCAAGAAACAACCCAGCATTACCAGCCTGAATGTAGATTTGGAGTGTGCAGTGGCAACATTTCCATTGGATGTTGTACGTGCCTCCACCATAATTCTGTGAAAATGCAGACAGTGATGTTCCGAGAGATGAATATTTCATAGAGAACGATGTCACATGTACTAACTGATGACCAAGGGGTGAAAGCCTATCGTCATTCTACTGGACACTTCCTAACATCACAACTTATGTGGCACAGAGTAATAAAATCAAAGGCACTTCTCTAGTAGCACGAACAACATGCAGAGATACCCTTTTTACAGATGAGATTTTCACCATTGAAGAATCATTTAACTGCCAAAACAAACAAGTATATGTACCCAGATGGTTGCACATCACATGCCATAGCACCCAGGATTCAGAGGGGTCATCAAACCATCGCTGGCATGAGTTTGGTGTGAGGGGGGGGGAGATGAGGTGTCAGGGGTATCCACGTTGCATTTCTGCTAGAAAGGGATCAAAACCTCTGCAAAAGCATATCAAGACCATGCTGGAACCTGTGGTATAACCCCTGAACAACATCTTGTTTCACGTTACGCAATGAACCTTCCAACATGACTCAGCCCCTGCACACAAAGCTAGGACTATACAACAAGTGGTTGCAATCAAATGTACCCGCACACATATATCACCATCTGATTGGCCATCTAGAAGTCCTGATCTGAATCTGCTGGACTTCGAATTGTGGTCACAAGTTGAGAGAGTAACCTGCAAGAAACAACACCCCAGCATTGCTAGTCTGAAGGTAGATTTGGAGTGTGCAGTGGCAGCATTTCCATTGGATGTTGTGCGTGCTGCCATCGATATATGGCCTTGCAGACTTAGATGAAGGCAAAAGGGTAACATTTTGAGCACTGAGTGCTATTAAATGCACATTATACATATGGTTTGTATGTGCTGAAGGCTGTAAATGATTTACTGGAACATTAAAGGTTTACGCACTGTTCAAGTTGTAACAATATTTATGACTAGACTAGATATATTCATCACATAAGATGTTCTACTTGAAAAATGGTGATCAAGGAAAGGGGGAATAGCCATAGTATTCAACACTAAACATGAACTTCTTGAAAAACTAATTCAAGTAGAATGAAGTGTGAAAATTTCAAAATGGGAACCTGGACAGTGAGACATTTGGGCCTATGGTTTCATGGAAGATTCTTAGCAGTAAAGAAGTAGAGGAATTTTCTGAGTAAAGGGCAGTTGATATAAAAAAAGAAAAACTGGTGTTTGTTGGATATCCAAATAGTAAATTATGAAAAATGAATTCTAGATAGATATGTTTGGATAAGATTTGAAGAAAAGAGCAGAACTAACAACAGCAAATGTCTGCTAGATATGCAGACATTAATGTCTGACAAAAATAAATAAATGAATAAATAAAAGATAAAAGAGCCAAACCTTAGAGACCAAGCAAAAGAATCTGAAGAAACCTTGACTGACTCGGTCAGGGAAATGTTTTGATGTTGTGTGCAAAGATTTAAAAAAATAAAAAATAAACGATAAATTGTGGACACTAAATTAAAAAAAAAATAATCTCAAACTATTCCTAGCTATAGGCTTGAAGAACAATACAAGAAAACTACATTCTCTAAAATGTTTAGTTTTTACACATAAATCATGGGAAGATTTTAGATTATTATATGAAGATGGAAAAACTCATAAAGGTTATGTAAATATAAAAACTGATCATATTCTGGATGTATAGATTAATTGCTTTGGAAAGCTATAATAAGTTAACAAACAATATCACAATAGTTAAAAATAATATCCAAGAAGAATGCAACCAGATGTATACATATCAATACCTGAGGTAGAAAAGCCATTAGAAACTTTAAACATGGAAAAGCAGCTAGAATTGATGATATTTGATTTGAATTGCTGATATAAATGTTTTGCAGTGGCTTAGTCCATAATCTAGAGAGCTTAAGCAATGGTCAAAATTCCAAATGACTGATTTAGAGCCATCATCCCAATTTATAAAAAGGAAATAATGCTGAATGATTTATATGAGCATACCTGGTAAAAGACTAGCCAAATAAATGTTGACATGACAGCCAGATTTTTCCTTACAATGAACAATCAAGAAATCATGTGAATACAATAATGATCTATATATCAGCTGTGTTGATCTCAAAAAACCATGTTATAATGCAAAGGGGAAAAAACTGTCCAATACACTAAAATCTGCATAATGTGTAAATGGAAACTTATACCAAGTAATACACAGATTATACATAAGTTGCAAATCAGCACTTGGAATTGAAGGATATGGGTTGGTTGATTTTAATCAAATGTGCTCTTCTGGCTGATCTGCCTGCTTGGCAGGATGAAAAATCTAATTTTATGGGAAGGAAAAACTTTGTTACATCTGTCTGAAGCTAGCTGACTCACCTTCAACTGAAAAGTCCTAATAATGGTTGTTACATCTTTGACTTGTGGTGAAGATGGTGAATTTCTCTCCTTCACCACAAGTGACTAAAATGGAAATGGGCTGGACATCTATCCAGAAGAAAAGATGAGTGATGGACCACCATACTAATGAACTGGATTCAAAAAGAAGAGATATGAGGCCGAGGATCTCCGAAAAGAAGGTGGAGTGATGAATTGTCAAATTTCGTTGGGAAAAATTGGTCAACCATTGCCAAGAACAGAGAAAGGTGGAAGGAACAGTTCCACCCGATGGAGATTTTTGTCTAGCAGTGGGCAAAAAATGGCTGAAAAGAAGAAGACATCTTTGACAGGATTTGAACAAGGTATTTCCAACCAAAGGACATCATCCATGCTGAGCTATAATTGAAGGATGTACAGGAAAGTGATGTTAATGTGCATGCAAGGTAGGAATGAAACCCATCTCCATTCTAATTTATAATCAGGATCACTTAACTAATGTGATATTATTATTATTATTATACCCTCAATGGAGTCGGCAGACTCATTGTGGGGAGGTTCATTCAACTGACAACTTACATATTTATCATACGGAATCTTAAAATCCTTAACACTCATTAACAACATATTCTGGTAATGCATTCCATTCACTGACAATTCTCCATGTAAAAAATCTACTCTTCACACCCTTCTTCACCACACCTTTACATAACTTCCAGGAATGACCTCTGGTTCTTCCCCCTCTCACCTTCTACTCTTTTTATAATTCCCTCTGGATTAATCTGATAAAATTCTCACACTAACTTAAACATCGCTATCACATCACCTCTCTTCCTCCTATCCACTAAACTCTGCAATCCACATCTCTTCAACCTCTCCATAGCCCGCATTCCAAACTCCAGATATTGTCTTAGTCACTCATCTCTGGACCCTCTACAATGTTTCAACATCACACTGAAAACCACTTGACCAAATCTGAGCACAATAATTCAAGTATGGTCTGACCAGTGCTTTATACAGTGGCACAACCACTTCCTTATTCCTACATGTTAGAGTTCTTCTTATCATAGTGGCATTATGATGTGCAGTCTTTGCAACACTTGCACAATATACCTTCTAAACTTCAGTCTACTGTCAACCATCCCAAATCTCGAATTCTCATCCACTTCCTGCAGTACAACACCATCAATATAGTTACACAGCCTTATATTTCTGTACTCCAAATTATACTTATTAATATTAACACCACAATCCCCACTCCTTTGTCCAAGTTCAAAGTCTATTCAAATCTTCCTGAAGGGAATTAACATCAGCAATGCTACTTATGATTCTCCCCAACAAACAACTGAAGATCCCCAGTCAGTCCATATCATTTACAAACAAGTTAAACCAAGGGGCCCAAGAACAGAACCCAGGAGCACACACTACTGGTTACCCTTTTTTTTGAGACTCTGCTTCATCATACGCAACTTGTTGGTATTGTTCAGAGAGCCAATCCATCTAGCCAATATACGATATGGCACAAAAAAAAAGTGCTGAACTTTAACAGAGTCAATAGGTTTTTGTAGTTATTCGGTACTATCCCCCCCCCATACTGTACTATCCATTCCCATCCTCTGCAGCTTGTACACCACTTATCATGTGATAATCTATCAAGCACTCTTGCAAAGTCCAAGAATATGAAATTATCTTCTTCTTCTTCTTCTGCAGCTTCTCCCACTTAAGTGGGGTCACTGTTTGTTATGAGTCTCCTCCACACCTTCCTGTCTTGGGCTGTCACCACATCCAAGTTCTTCATCTTCAAGTCCTCTTCTACCAGCTCCCTCCATCTCTTCTTTGGCCGCCCACGTTTCCACCTTCCTTGCACATCCATCTGCATGACCCTTCTTCCCACATATTCGTCCTCCCTCCTCATCACATGACCAAACCATCTCAACCTTGCCTCCTGTATTTTCGCTCCTAAGTTCGTAACTTTCACTGTTCCCCTGACATAGTCATTTCTCAGATGATCCTTTCTGGTCACACCGCACATCCACCTAAGCATTCTCATCTCTGCTAGTTCCATCCTGCTGATGTTATTTTTCCTCAGGGCCACAGTTTCTATAGCATATGTCATAGCTGGCTTCACTACTGTCCTATAAATTTTGCCTTTCAGATTGATCGGCACCCTCTTATCGCATAACACTCCAGCCATCTCCCTCCAGTTCCTCCAACCCGCTTGTATTCTGCATCCCACTTCCTTCTCAGCTCCTCCGTCTTCTTCCACTGTTGAACCTAAGTATCTAAAGTCTCTCACCTTCCTGATGACATTTCCTTCCAGCTCCAGATCTGTCTCCTGGCCACCACCCACTGCGCAACACATATACTCTGTCTTACTTCTGCTCAGTCTCATACCTCTCTCTTCCAGTACTTTTCTCCATCTTTCCAGTTTAGTTTCCACTTCTTCTCTTGAATCTACACACAGCAAGATGTCATCTGCATACAACATTGTCAAGGTGCATCTTCTCTCACCTCCTCTGTTACCACCTCCATCACAATATTAAACAGAAACGGACTTAATGCTGACCCTTGATGCAAGCCAACTGTTACTTGAAAACTTGCTGTCTGTCCCTCCCAAACAGGTCCGAACACTTGTCTTCACATTTCTGTACATTTCCCGCACCAACCTGACATATTTCTCCAGCACCTTCTTCTCCCTCAGACACCTCCAGACTTCTTGCCTTGGCACTCTATCGTATGCTTTCTCCAGATCAATAAATACCAGATGTAGCTCCCTTTGTTTCTCTCGATATTTTTCCATCATCTGTCGTAACCCAAAGATAGCATCTGTTGTTGATCTACCAGGCATGAAGCCAAATTGTTCCTTTGCAATCTCCACCTCCTCCTTCAATCTACCATCAAGAACCCTTTCTAGGATCTTCATTGTGTGGGACATCAACTTTATTCCTCTGTAATTTTTACAGTCTTGTGCATCCCCTTTACCCTTGTAGATGGGAACAAGAGTACTCTCCCTCCATTCCTCGGGTATATTTTCCTGTTGGCAAACTTTCATGAACAGGTCCCACAGCAGGTCAATTCCCTCTTCCCCCAGTGCCTTCCATGCCTCCAATGGAATTCTGTCGGGGCCCACCGCTTTTCCATTCCTCATCCTCTTCATGGCCTTCGTCACTTCCATTCTAAGAATATGAAATTATCATTATCATTAAATTCAAGTAAATTGCTAAAACAAGAACTATCCTTTACAAATCCATGCTGACCATCATAAAGAATGCTATGTCCATCAACCCAATCCTGTATTCTATTCCTAACCAATCTCCCCAACACCTTGAGTGCAGTTATATATGGATTGGTCTATAACTGGAAACTTCTGTCCTAGAACCATGCTTGTGGAGTGGTATTATTTTGCACTTTCCACTCCTTAGGAACCCTACCCGCTGCAGGACTTTAGTTATGCCCTTGACCTGGTTGTTTAATGAAAGTCTTGCAGTGGGTAGGGTTCCTAAGGAGTGGAAAGAAGGCAAAATAATACCACTCCACAAGCATGGTTCTAGGACAGAAGTTTCCAGTTATAGACCAATCCATATACCTACACTCAAAGTGTTGGAGAGATTGGTTAGGACTAGAATCCATGTTGTGCACATTCCTTAAGTGGAATGTGCACAACAGTGTGCACATTAAGTGTATATGTCATCCATTCCCACAGCCTTATTAACATCTAACCCAATCAACACCTGATTCTTTCCCTTCTAATTCTCCTAATATTTGCCTCCCTAAATATTGCATGCATCATTTACACCAGTATGATTATACATTGATAGAGTGGTTGTTCAATAATTCCACTATATCCTTTGCAACAGTCACTCTGCTGTCATGACTATCCACCAGAGTCAACCTGCCATAATTATTCTTTCTCTTGCTTGCCATATAGCAAAAAAATTTCCTTGAATTAACCTTGGCCTGGCCATCCAATCTTCTCTCATACTGCACCTTTTCTTTCTTTACCATGCTCACCCTCCTAGCCAGCATTTTATACTCTTCATGGATCCAATAATCGCCAACTGTCTTGTACTTCTTCCACGGCATTTTTTTTTCCAACACAGCTTGCTTGACTTCACTGTTCATCCATTTCACTCCTATTCTATTTGCTCGCTTAACCCTGTATGCAGTTATACATTGCATGTGTCAGAAATTCATATTGCCTTATTTCCATGCACTATCTACATCTTTTCTGTGCAGCTCATCTACCCAACATATAGATACTAATTGACTACAGAGCTTTCCATAATCACCCAACTTAAACTTCCACATATATCCGTTTTTGGCAGTAACCTTTTCTTGTTTCACCACTTCCCAAACAAGTACCTCATGATCATGCTCACCAACCAGCAGAAGTTAATACCTCATTAACAACTACATATTATTATTACATGACACCTCCAGGGAGTCCAAAGACTCATCAAGGGAAGGTGCCTACTCTACAGTCCTAGTGCCCACCATCAACCACCACTACTATTTTTACAGACAATCACAAACTTACATGCCCATGGCAGGATTCAAACCCACAGCCTTTTGGCTGGAGAGCGGATACACTAACCACTCAGTCAACTACGCTGAATCCTAAACATTAAAGCTTCTAGTTGCTTTAGTCACATGCTGCTTAAAGTATTTATTTCTCAGAAATTCATCAATCTCACTCTCCTTATTCCCATCCACTATCTCCTCCTTCCATTCTATATTCCTGTAATTAAAGTCTCCCATCAGAATCACTTTCTTTTTACATGTCCAACCAATTTGCCTTAACATTTCACAATCAGCACTCTCTACATTCTCTGACCTATAAAAGCATCCTATCAGATATATTAGCTTGTTAATTTCAACTTCACACCACACAAATTCAAAATCTGTGCATGTACTATCAACTTCCACACTTTGTGAACACAAAGTATGGAAGTTAAACTTGATATTTGATGATAAGCATGGCTCTTTTCTCTGTACATACAAAGTTATCCTCTTAAATTTCATACCAATTACACAAACTGTAAGATTATCTTTCCTGGCAATTTCAATGTCCATAACTCACACTGGCTCCCCTTCTCTAACTGGAAAGAAAGCTGAATTATTTGCTATCAGTCATGACCTAATACCAATTGTTCACCTCCCAACAAAAATATCAGATATCTTCATCTCTCTGGTAATACCCTGCACTTTTTCTTAACATAGTCTCCCTCCAAATACACTGTCAATGTCCTCTTGGCAATTTCAACCATAACCTTATCTTCAGGGCACTCTTCTCTCAGGCTTGTATTCTATGGCACTGCACTTAACATTCCCAGAAGTAATTGAGATCCATATTAGTTAAGTAGTGATCACTGAATTCCATCAGTCTTATTCTACAGTAAACCTTCTTGCTAACTTTGTCCACAGGGAATGGAAGTTTTGACAAATTCACATGCTAACTCTTGATTGCTGATTGGATTACAAACTTCCTCTCTGGTTGTGTGTGTGCACCGTGTTGTGGTGGATGACTTCTTCTTTCCATCAATCATGGGGTTTCCCAGGGCTTTGCACGCTCACCCATGCTCTTTCTCCTATACACCAATGACCTTCCTCTAACCTGAATTCATATCCATTGTTTTGCTGATAACAATACTCTCCATTTCTCTTCTTTATTTGAGAAACCTTGCAGTATTTGAATGATTCAAGCTCCATAATCAATGTCATAAACACTGCTCTCATCATCATCATTCTCAATTTGAGCAAAGATAATCTATTGAATCTCAATGCTATCAAAACACAGTTGTTTTATTTCCTGGGAGAAAGATCATACTTCACTACTTCTTACTTTTGATAATGTGTGATTTTCAGTGAAGATAAGTCTTTTCTTCTCGAGTTGACTTTCACATTTTGCTTAGGATGGCATAATTGCATCACATCCATAACCTACTCGGTTTCACAAAAAGTTTTTTTTTTTTGTTTGTTTGTTTGTTCAAAACACTACTTCTCTCCTGCTCGACTCTTAACACTTTATAAATCCCAAATCTGCATGGCCTTGGGATATTGCTTCAATACAGGTCTTCTCATGGGCACTGCTTCACCAAACTGGCAACTACCATTTCTTCACTTTCTTTTAAGCATGTAAGAACACAAGCTGTTATTGCCACTTTGTCATTCATTGCATTTACCTCTATTCTTAAGGACATTGTTCTCACATCTGGAGTAGTGGACCAAAACTTCCCTAAGAATTCTGGATTGTTTACACTTGAAGATTCCCTAATCGTTTTTTTTTTATTTTTAAACAGGTACTTTGATGGATGATGGTCCATCAAGCTGACAAATACCATTTCGTTACTTTCCTCTAATCATATAAGAATACAATCAATCACTGGTTAACATTCAAGCTCAACTTCTCATCTTCCTGCATTATTGTTAGCAGATTCCTTCTTTCTTTGTAACTACTTATCCATACGACACTGTTGTGTTATAGGTTTTGTGACTTCTCATGGGGCAGGAGCTTGATATGAAAAATATTTTACAACTTTTCATGAGTCATTTGTTTAATTGAACAATTGCTATGACAAATTTGGTATGAAAATCAGCAATAAAAAGACTAGAACTTTGAAATTACTTGCATATGGAAATAGACAAAAATATATGTGAGGGTCATGTAGCAAAGAGCAAACTGAATAAATTTATATGGAATTAGCCAAAACACTAACTACTATAAGACAATGTTCAAACCATTTTTAACATATGAATCAGAGTTGGGTTACAAAAAAATAGTTAATCAAAAACCAGATTTGATAGCATTGAGAGAAATTAGATGAGTGAACAGATGTCATCAATGGAAGAACCATATTGAAAATGAAGCATTGCATTAGAAAAAGAACTAAACATTATTAGCATTTACAAATATGCATGCAAAACTAATCTAATAGAGTCACTTAGAATGTTTGATGCAAGAATAGTAGGAAAAATATCCAAAGGAAACCACAATCCTGATAGCTGATTTTCTCCTCAAAATAAACTCTTATGTTTAATTTTAGGAGAAAAAATATTGTGGATAGTAAAGTAAAATAATGAAATCTTGTGCTGAACTATTTAAGCATCCTTTGCATGATAGGAAATGATTTATCATAATTTGAATGTCATCAAGTTAGAAAACAGTGCCTATCACAAAGCAGAATTCATACTATCATTATGCTTAATCACTGCCAGCATCTGTAAGATATGCTTCATTCTTCACCTTGGACCCTCTCATGATGAAAAAAGGCATTCCTTTCATACTTTAAAAGTAAAAAGTATACATGTAAATCTAAATTCCTACAAATAAAAGGATAAACAGTCATTTTTAAAACAATAAAATGTTCTTTATTTGTACCACTTTTATACTACTTCAGTAGTTCAAGTTAATATATATTAAAAATATATTACTTTTTTTTTGTATTAGTAATGCTGAAAACATTACATTTTTTTTCTAATTTCACAGTGTTTCTAAAATTAAAACAGGCAGATTAAGTGAAATTTGTATCTATCATAATTATGAAAATTAAAAAAAAAAACTTCCCTTTAATAATAAAATAACCCACAACTGTTAACACTTTCCTTATATTCTTATAGGACATGCTTGTTATCATTAGATAAAAGATAATATAATTGCATTTTGAATGTGTTCTCTATATATGGAGACTTTTGAATTCACCCTGTATTCCTCCAAATGTCTTATCTATTACATGAAAAGTTTAAGATGCTATTAATGTGAATTAATGATTGGCTGCTGATTCATACTACTTAATACACATGAAATCTCATCTGGTACTTACATGCCTTGCATCCCAGCTTTAGTCCATAAAGATTTAATGTAAATGCATTCAACTAAACTTCAAATATGTGAAATACCCTGTGAAAATGGAGAACTAAACTAAACACCAGTCTGTAAGAGGTACTTAAATATATAAGTGTTCCCCCCCCCCCCACACACACACACAGAGTCATGTTTCACCATCTAAGCAATAGCTACTTATTCACTGTGAACATTACTACAGTGGTGACAATAGTAGTGCTGGTTGTTTTGAATTATGGCTGAAATAACTTAGGCCATGAGGCCCATGTATTATATCTGTTAATATATAATACACGAGTGTTTGTGCGTTTTGGTGACAGTACACTGATGAAAGCTGTATAGGGCACTGGTTATCAGCAGTAAAATGTTCAATGGGTAGAATATGAATTGTTATTTAGTGATATTAGAGACATGTTTTCATGCTTACAGCTCAGCATAACTGAACAATACTTCAAAACACAGATTGCAATCTATTCCATATGGAAATCTGGATACAAAAAAAAAAAAAAAACAGCTAATGCCTTTTTATTCCCGTATATAGGGAATAGGCGAGGCCGTTTTAGCCCTATTTAACTTTTGGAGACTGAGTGGGCAGTTCAATCTCCACTGGTACCCAATCAGAAATAGCTGGCCCAAGGCTATCACTAGTTAAGTGGCATGCAGTGAAGAGAGAGAGGGCTCAACAAGTGCCACCATCTTGTGGTCCCCAACCCTAACACTCGTATTTAATGTCTGAAATAATGTGGGTTCTACGGTCGATTTTCTTGAGTTTATGAGAAAAACCTGAGTTTCTGGGAGAAAAAACCGCTTGCCCATGCCAGAGATCGACTAACTCGGGAACTGGTCGAAAAAAGGCTTAGAAAAATTTCTTCTAGTCGCTGACTAGATTCGAAACCATACTTGGTTCTTTTACACTTTTTTACACAACATGAGTTAAGAAATGAGGAACACCATTGGAATACTGAAATATCTAAAAAGCGAAAGAGGTTACTGCTATAAGTGGTCACAAATAGTGCTGAATAAAGAATGCTTCTAAATAAAAATGTATACAATAAGGAAAACCTAAGTGAGCATTTAATTTACCTATCCTCATGTTAACTTTGAATATCTAAGTGAACACAGGTTGTAGATGTTTCTTACTGGCTGGTTACCATCCTAAATGTTGGAAGCCTGAATTCACTTGGATAAAGTAGCATGTGTGGTCTCCAGGATGGCCTAAGAGAGAATCCACCTCCAGGATTCTCTAATTCTTAGGCTATCCACAGTACTAATGTGCTATTGGCTTATAACCTTTTATGGATGGGGTTTTCATGTCTCTACTTTGCCATAAACAGGCTGTAGTCTTTGGCGATTTTTAATTGTCAATATCAGCAGTATTGCTTAATGTAGGCCTAAAATGATGTGAAACAATCAGAGCAGAATTCCTGAGATATTTATCCCTAATCTATTTTATCGACAGTATTAATGTGCCACAGATACCTATATTCCCAAACTTTTCTGGGTATAATTTGATTCAACATACAAAGGCTAGAAAGAATACCATCATGGTTGGCCAGAACTTCCCAAAGGACTGCCTATATGCATAATGCTGATAACCATACCCATTGTGAATGTAAATATCTACTCAGGCAGTAAAACAAATGATGAACAATGAGGCAGTGAAGTAGGTGAGTATCAAATAGCTGCTATAAAACAGTTTAATGTTTATTATTATTATGTGACACCTCCAAGAGTCCAAAGAGTCATCGACGAAGGGCACCTGCTCTACAACTCTCCATCTCCACCACTCAATCCACCAACTATAGCAAACCCATCACCACCACTAGTATTTTCACAGACAATCACTAACATCCATGCTCATAGCTAGAGAGTGGATATGCTAACCACTTGGCCAACCAGACTGGATGTGTTAAGTGATCCATATAGTAAAATAAACCTTACCAAACAGTCATAAGCATTATATCTCCTCTTGAAACATGGAATTTAATAGAGGAACTTATAAACATAATTTTGTAGTGGCTGGCAAAGGGAATAGTATCTCCACTCTTATAAGCTATGGAATCAAATCCCACTATGCCATGAATGTTTTTGAATGTCCTTAGGTCTCAGTGCCCAGTGAAGCCACCATTCTGTTTACTGGGGATCTGGACGTGAATTGGAATGAAAAAAAAACGTTACAGAAGGGTTTCAGGATGAATCCAAAAAGGTGCTAAATGGACATAAAAAGTAAATAATAATAAATCCTTCCCACTTAGGTACACTGCCTTAAGTGCCATGCAATACTTGTTCTGCTAAGGGGATGTTTATATTACCAACGGATGCAGCTATCAGCACCATGCATGCTCTGGAATTAAATCATGTAGTATGCATGATCAATAAATGAGAATAATACTGATAAATTTTCTTGCATTATTTTTCTGCCACTTAAATCTCTTCAGTAAATTAAACTTTCTTGTTCACTGAAAATGACAAGATGGAATTTCATATTTATCTTTCCAAAGAACAAACTTTGTTATTAAATTCAAGATTAATGTATTAAATATCATAACACATTCTAAAATATAATGTTTAGAGTAATGTAGGTGAGCTTGAAACACACTTAAATTCTCCTACTCCATTTTACTGGATTAAAACAAGGGTGCATGGCTAGTAAGTATTGATAAAACATTCTCTGTAATCATAAGCATTCACATTAAGCAGCTATAAAGAGTTAAACAAACTGCCTTTCTATGATGGACATTTCTGTTTGTATGAAATATAATTTTTTTTTTTCTTTCATGTTAATTTTAATATATGATTGTCTTTTAATGAATGGATGTTGTTAACTTTGTTGTTGTTGTTATAAAGAGAAATACTAGGTATTTCTATTTAAAACAGAAAAGCATGATGATCCCATTTCATGCAAAACTCGGATGTCTCAATCTGTAATCAATTTTTATAATATAACACTGGTCAACAAACTTTTTTTTTTTTGTAACAAAAGGCGATTCTAATGTATTTCAAGGTGCTGAATCCAAAAATTTCCACTGTGTAAGAATATTTTCTACTGATATGAATGCTTTCATAATTTGGAATATTTTATCATAAATTAATAATAATAAATTTTAAATTGTTACTTGCTAGAAGTAGTTTGAAAATGAGAGGAGGCATGGGTAGAACAGTGGACTTGTTGATACAAAGCTTACTGTAACACAAATTCAGTATGTTCTTGTTTTTACTTGAATTCAAATATCTATGAATCAATCATTTCTTCAATTTATCATTGTAAATTAATTTATAAGCTGAGAACAAGAACAAGTGCAGACTGCTTTTTGTTATGTGTATGTTTGTTTACAAGTTAGGCTGTCACATAAAATCATGTACACACCTTCATTCATTGGATATGAAATGGAAAATTCATCCCCCCCCACAAACTTTTTAAGTTTAATCTCCTCATTCCCCTCATTATTGCACACACTGAAAAGTTAATTTGACTCGATATACAGGTTAAAGGCAGGTCTATTACTTTTGAGGTACCAATGATTTGTAGAGAACCAAACAATTGTGTAACGGATTGTCACTGCTGTCTTGATATCATACTCAAACTTAGAATAAAGATTAGTGCTTTAGATCTTTCAACAAGTGCTTTGTCATCACTGAGAGATATTCAGATATTGATAAACCTTCAGCTCCTGGTCTGAATAGGAAGTCATAATGAAAACTTCATGAACTTGTCAACAAAGTTGTCAATTGCATATGTGATCTGATTGAGCAGAAGGAATATCTTGTTAAAGATTTTAATTTATCCAAACAACCATATAAACTGCTTAGATCATGACTTCAAACAATGGAACTTACTGGCTAACAGTGAAAATTTCTGTTTTTAAAAATGAAACAAAATACAAGCTTCATAATTTTAGATATGAAATGAAATTTGCTACTGCTGTGTTACATATAGCCTTTTGGGAGAAATGTAGTTGATGAGCAAAAACACTTAAGCCTTCCATACTTCTCGTACATGCAAAAAGTATGAAGAGAAATTAAACTTGGACAAATTTTGAAAATATGTCCAAGTTTAAAAAAAGTAATAAGATACAAGGACTATGAAATGAAATATTTGTGATGATTTAATAACTACAATACAATGTAATAAAGTAAAGAAAATATGGCCTTCCTGAAAAGAGAATATAAAACAAAAGCGCCTTTTGAATGTAAGCAAATATTTCTGTCACGATTACATATTAGACTGGTTCATATGAAACACTTTGCTACAGTGCTGGACAAAATGGATCTGCATTCCAGTACTTACCAGAAAAATGAATAAAAATTTCAGAAACCAAACTTAATGAAAGTATATTTATTGGTCATCATATTAGGAAAGAATTAAAAGATGAAAAATTCAAAGAATCTTGTCAAAATAGAACTAGAAGCCTGGAACTTATTCAAAGATATTACTGAAGACCTTTGGAACAATATAGCTGAAAATTACCAGGAACTATTAAATTGGCTTATATAAAAAAATAATAAATAAATAATAATAATAATAATAAAAAAAAAGGTGGAAAGGATGTCACTGAAGATTCACTTCATTCGATTCATTCTTACTTGAACTTCTCTCCTGAAAACCTTTGTGCAGTTAGCGATGAGGAAAGAATGAACAACACCACCAAGCCATTACACTAACTACTTTTTGTTTCTTTAAGAAAAGACATTAAGTTGCTTACAAAAGGAAATTTGTTTATAAGCACTTTTAGATTTGCATGTATTTTTAACTTCTTATTGTAAATTCTTGCTTGTTGTAAATATATAATATGTCTTTTTGAATTTTGGCTCTCTGCATTCATTACAAATATAGCTGTTAATTAAAAAAAAATGCATTTTTTTTAAAAAAAAAAACTTATTTATGGCATACTTATAACAAAGAATCTTGATATGCTGATGAGAACATTTCCATTTTTATATTCTATGCCCTAAAATACATAGAATCTCTGTTTTTTTTCCTACTTATAAAATCTTTGTTGACCAATATAATTATGTGTTTTTGTTATCAGAGGGAGATAGTTCTTACTTGAAATTTAAAGGACTAGAGTAACCTGTTTTTATCTGACCACAATGGGAAGGCAATTTGCCATTCTGATAACTGAAGGGTCAGATTAGTGAAGTATGATTAAATTGTGCTCTACCACTGGTCAATTAATTAAAGGATGAATGTTTTGAAAGTCGGATAAATGGTAGATTACTGTATTTGCAGAGTATAAGTCATTATGTTGTAATAATTCAAGTGACAATACTTTTATCATAAGTTCATATGATAAAAAATAGGAGATAATCATCTGTTACTTAGAGATAACTGTTTCCAAACTAATTAATTACATGCAATTTACTTTTTTTTTTTTTGAAAAATGTTTATGGTTAATGCAAAATCTTACAGAAGGAACCACATTTTTTTTTTTTTTTTTTAGTATTTACATGAATGCTATTTTTCTTTATACAAAACAACAACAAAAAAAGCATAATTATCAAATTCTGTCCAATTTTAATACTATACACATAACTTTTAACAAAAGTATACAGATTTTCAGTCAATTCATGATTTTTAAAATAAAAAATTTCCATTTATGCTGGTCCAGATGAAGTGGTAAATCTATATGAACAAAAGGCACATCTAGACAAAGCACAAAACTGAATTGTTTTCATTATTCAGAAATCAAAACAGACTGAGGTATCAAATTAACTTTTTAACTAAAATATAAAATGATGTAAACTGAATTCTCATAAAGCCTTCCAGACATTCCTTTTTCAATACATTACGAGGTGTGTAACTCTAGCAAATGTAAGATCAAAAGATTCTGTGTCTAATGTTTACAAAAAATGTGCTATTAAAAATTATAATTGTTTTTAGCACATTTTTTAATTAGTATAAAAAGAACATGTAAAATTTGCTTCAATATAAAATAACATTATTATGTTTTAAGTTTACAACTACTGACTTTAATGTGCAAGAATTAGTTCTTTAATTCTTAAGTTAATTTGATATGTTTTGATGCATGAATGCTCCACATATAATGTGAAGAGAAAGTAGGACTAAAAGATTTCAAATTTCAAGGGACAGTAAACTAGAAGTTTACTGTTTCCAATTAGAATAAGATATTTGTGTTGTGTGTTGGCGATGTAAAATGTTTATGACATGGTTGTTATAAGGAACAAGTGCACATTCATTGCCAATGACTTTTCCCAATGCCACACGATCACAGCATATCAAAACTTTACACAATCTCAAAAAAAAAAAAAAAAAAAAAAAAAAAAAAAAAAAAAAAATCACAGTCACAGTGCTAAGAGAAGATATGTATTCTTCATTCTATTTAGAAATGATAACTTTTTTTTTTAAATATTAAAACTTTGCTTATTACTGAGGTTTTGAGAACTTTGTTCAGTTTAAATTAGCATATACTGTTAAATTACTTGCTTAATTTTGTTTTGGAAAGCTCAGATGTAATTCTCATATACACTTTGTGACAAACTAAATCAATAAACAAGAAAGTTGTATTATGCAGACATTTCCTTCTGTACAGATATTTTAAAAACATAAAATACATTACAGATGGGTGTTATTAAGTAATATTTTGGCTAACCAAAAAAGAGAATAGGAGAAACTACTTGACTAATATATGATTATGAATCTGAAAATTTTCTTAAAGAATTCAATAGACAGCCAATCAATGATCACTATTAAAAGGCAATCAGATAAAAATGAATCATTTTACTGGCCAGGGCATTATTAAGGCAACTATGTATAAATTAGCACCTACTCTTACCTGCTGTTGGCAGAGAAAATACAAATTTCTCTCAGAATTGAAAATCAAAGCTATTTCAATTCTGAGATAAAGTGAAATGGATAAATAAATTTTCAGTAAAAAAAATTATCCTGAATTCCTTTTTAAAGTGTCATAGCAGTACATACATTTTCTAGAAACTTGTCAATAATGACTCAGAAAAAGTTAAGAGATTTAGAATTAAGGAAGAGGAAAAATAACTCAGTTAGCATTTAGTCATTAAACTTTGTCCTACACACCATTTTTATTATACAAAATGGTTGTGAGGTACATTACTTTCTTTTGCATACTTATTTCGGTCATTTATATATCTATATAGGCTGGGAACTATAGAATTTGCATTCTGGCAATGTCACACAAGCACTGTTACTTATTTTTTGTTTTGAAAATTAAATTCAAAGATAATCAAAATTAACACTGCAAAAAAAATAAAATAAAAATAACATTTGTTAGAATAGATTTTAAAATTTGCTAGCATGAAACAGAAATCTACCATTTTCTGCATAGGAAATAACTAATAGTGAAACAAGAATTAATCCTGTACTAGAGAAGTGCCCAAAATAAATCAAGAGAGAGAGAGAGAGAAGGAAAAGTGAACATACAGAACTGAATATCCATATATAACAAAATCTACTGCATCACATCTTAAGATTCATACTGAATAGCTAAGTGGCCTATTTTCATCACTCAGTACAAATACACCTGTTTACTGGAAGCCTGAAGTGGCTTGGATAAAAGTACCATGTTTGGTCTCTATAGCATAAAACTGGATTATCTAATAGCCAATCCACACTCTAAATACTAAGTGTACTGATATTTTTGCAACCATTCATGGATGGTCACATAAAGAGAGAGAGAAAAAAAAAAAAAAACTCAACCATTTCTAGAGCTACTTTAAGAGGATATGAAAGACTTTCCAATAGTTATCTTTATGAGAACCCAGCTACAGCAAAACCCATGTTTGCTATTAAAATCTTAGCAAAAGAGACAGTAAATTTTGTAATTTTTCTCTTATATGTATACAACTATAAGACTGTACAAAAACTGGAGCATTTAAGGCCTCTGTACACTGTTATAAAAGCTTATTAACATTAATAGCTAATCTTCATGCAAGGTTAATTAACAACCTGCTAAGAATTCTCCCCCCCCCCATCTGAATTTATTCACTTACTTGGCCTGAGCATATAAATTATTTACACACTGAATAGCAATCTCCTTTGTGCATGGTTAAAAAAAACTTAACCCTAAGTTAAGATACAGATTAACAATGTTTATTTACATATTATTTTACAGATGAAATTAAAAGAGAACAGCATTACTATGTGGTGCAACTATTTATCTGATGTCTCAAATAGCAGTGAACATTTTAATACACAAGACTAACCTATAAAACAAATTGATAAGAAAAGAAGAGAAATAACAAGTGAATATTTTCTTTACAGAGCACTTAAACTTCATACAGAGCAATACAGTGTCTTTTGATTTTAATCAGTGCTTGGTGTAATCAAAACTTATCTTGAAATTAAACACTATATGTACTACATAAAATCTGGGACATAAATTTTATACAATTAACCTATGCACAAAGGAGACAATATATGCCGTTCTCTCTTTTTCCTACACAATGTATGCATATTGTGTGATAATTATTTGTTTATCAGTTGATGTGAATATAAATCCCATAATCATTAACTAGTTGACAAATGATGAATGATGGTCCTAATTTTATCACGAAACTGTACAATATAATTGCTGCTACTCAAAATGTTACAAAGAGTTTATAGAAAGAGTGGTTGGCAATGGCAAGGAGCTAACCATAGCAAGTCAATATAGTCATTTCAAATAAGTTATAAATGCTATGAAATTATCTTTTAAAAATTTCTTGTGGACAACAATTTGAATTTATATATGCAGAGCTTTGTATGGCATTTTAGATAATAGATATATATATATATATAAAAGAAAAAAAAAAAGAAAAAAAAAGAAACCTAACTTACTTTGGAAAATGTTTGGTTTACAGACTAACACTACATGTAATTCCGTATAAGAGTAATAATTCCCCTGCGCTGCTTCCACGTGTTGATGTATGGAACCTCTTCATTACAGTCTATGGACTGGACACAGATGCTGAACAATGATATGAATAAGATGGGAAAAGGGATGGGTGAGGGCAAACGCACCAATGTCTTGATTATGTCTGCCATAAGTCAATTAGATATCAGTTCATTTAAAATATTGTCCTAAAAGTGACAGGCTGTAGCAAAAATAGCCTTTTTCTTGACACTTGAGCCAGGTCCTTGGGCTTTATTAAAGTGCTGTAACAAAATCTAAGTGGCCAATTCTGATGTAACATGGTCCACATTATTGCCACAGCAACATGAATTTAAAAAAATAATAACAACAAATATAATATACAGAGTGCTATAAAAAAAGCTGCCACAAACAAAGTCCAAAACATGTAGTCAAAGCAACAAAAAGTCAGTTTAGAGTGCACAGTCAATTTTGCACACAGATACGAATTTAAAAAAATACATACATACTCTTTATGGCTTGAGTCAGCTAAGATAATGTCATCTATTATTTGGTATAATAAAAAATTCAAACTTGAATTCACTTAGTTTTTCCCTTCTTAACTTCAGCTTTTTAAGTACTTCAGTTTCACTTTAAACATGAATCTAAACCAATTAATGTTGCTAAAATCCGATGTGGTTTTATTATGTAGTGAAGCAACAACTCAGTGACTATTTTAGAACTGTATATCGTAAATATCAAAGATAAATATAATATTAACAGTAACATCCAACTTCATAATGGACATTTAATAGTGGTTGCCATGGCAATATGTGGCCATCCTGTCCTGGACCTGGAAAAAAATTCAACGATCTATAGATTGATAACCAGCTTCAGTCCATGAGAACACTGCTAAGAAGGCAGTGCACTGCTATTATGATGTTGTAACTGTGATAATGATGGCGAAATGAAGTGAGAACCATTTATTGAATTGGAGGACATAAGAGGATGAGAACCTGCAGCATGGTTGGAGTTTCGTAGCACAGAATACACATCATCCATCTTACCAAGTTGTTCAAAAAATGGGATTAGGTCTCGTAATTCAGTATCAGACATGTCATCAAACCATGAGTTTACAGGCACCTGGAGGGGGAGAAAAAAGAATTATAATTATATAAATTTGATGATAAAAAATATATATCTTTTTTTTTTGTGGCTGAAAGAGGGGAGAAAAAATCCATGACTCACAGATCGAATATGTAAGTGCTGTATATATATGGTCTTTAACTGTCCAGAATTCTCAAATAAGAGTTATTTCTTAATAGTTTTTTCCTATATGTTTGTTGTATTTCACAAAAGTGGCTGGTAACAGTTGTGACATATCATGTGAATCTTCCAAATGTTAACAAATGATGCAGGCTAGCTACCAAAAACAAAACATTCTGTGATCACATAATTATCATTTCAAGTTTCTGTGCTGAGGAAGAAGTGTTAAGAAAAGTATATAAATGAAGGATGACATCATAATCTTCAGGCTGCTCAACATTAAAAAAAAAAAAAGTATGTAAGTATACTTAATAGCATATGCAATGTACAGATTTTTCTGGTTTTTCGGTACAGAATTTATTTTAAGCCAAAGTTATAAAATTTTAACTATGTTAATGGTGTTGAATTTTAAAAAATAAAATAAAATAAAAATAAATAAATTCATAAGAAAGGTAAAAATCCAGTCCATCAGGATTGTGCATTTTAAGTAATGCAGTGATAAGTGAATATGAATTAAGTCCGGTCATAACGATTCTATATTATTTTCGACCATCTAATGAATGCAAGAAATTAACATAAACTGGGTTGTATTTAGCCCTTCATTTCTTGAGGACAAATCACACCATCGAACGGGACAAAAGCTCCATGCCCTATTTAGAAGAAGATTTCTGTTCCCGAAACATAAAAGAAGCTATAGCAGTCATCCTTTCTAAACACAACCTCAATAGAAATCAAGGTTTAATTCTAGCTGATATTTGGAAGACCCTCATAAGATCATTAAGCACGCCAGAGTTAAATTTCACTGCTAATTACAGAATGTTCCTGCATAACAACAGTTGATATCATACACGCTTCATACATTTGATGTACACGTTCCTCTGTATTTGTAAAAAATACAATTCTATTCAGTTCATTCCTTTACGAATAGTTTAAGTTGTTTTGTATCTCTTTTATACACCCTGATTAAGCCAGACAGCTAAGTTGGTGAAACTTGGTGTTTTTTTACTTAGTATCAGTTATTAAAATCCTTCGGCCAATATATAACCCAGCTTATGCTAATTTCTTGCATTCGTTAGATGGTCAAAAATAATATAGAATCGTTATGAATAGTCTCCATGAGGAAATGAGGCATCAGGTATGCAGATTTGAGCAACTTAAATGTAAAAAAAAAAGCTAGACTTGTTAACCACCTTACTTTCTTAAAAAGATGCAGAAACTACAACATCATTCCTAAGTTTCTAATTATGAAAGAACAGTCCACTCAAGAAGGGATAAATAAACAGATTTCAAAACATCCTTGGCACTTTTACGTGAGAGAATACAAAATGTTAGATTTGAATTAAGCAAAGTAGATATGACATACTATCAAATATACGAAGATATCTCCAACAACATAGACCAAAACCTATGGTCACTTTTAGACAAAATGATAAATAATACTTAAATATAAAGAGCTAATAAGCTTCATTTCGGCGATATAAACAATATTTTAAATTAAGGGGATATAAAATCCACATTGTTTCAAAACCGAATAAGAAACTGAAAGATTGGAATCAGAGGGTTTCATGCCGAATATAGTAAACTATAAAGTATTGGCGACACTAGCGTGAGCTAATGCAAGTGACCCTAGTACGTAGTACTATACCGGACAACTCATTGCAAAGGTGGGGAAAGTTCAGATCGCTATTCTTAGGTATTTTCCATAATGTAAAAACACATTTCCTAGGAAATGTATGCTGTTATTACATTATGGAGGGAGGTCACTACCCAGACCGGTTTCAGCCTTTTTTGAGGCTTCATCATTTTATATCCCCTTAATTTAAAATATTGTTTATATCGCCGAAATGAAGCTTATTAGCTCTTTATATTTAAGCAACTTAATGGTTGCACCTCTTTGGAAACTCGTATAGCAGAGTATATAGCAGAGTATATAAGTTCTTTTCGCTATACACTTTGGTATTATGGTCCAGCTACTCACTGATGAAGCCTCAAAAAAGGCTGAAACCGGTCTGGGTAGTGACCTCCCTCCATAATGTAATAACAGCATACATTTCCTAGGAAATGTGTTTTTACATTATGGAAAATACCTAAGAATAGCGATCTGAACTTTCCCCACCTTTGCAACGAGTTGTCCGGTATATACTACGTACTAGGGTCACTTGCATTAGCTCACGCTAGTGTCGCCGATACTTTATAGTTTACTATATTCAGCATGAAACTCTCTGATTCCAATCTTTCAGTTTCTTATTCGGTTTTGAAACAATGTGGATTTTATATCTCCTTAATTTAAAATATTGATAAATAATAGTTTTAACAATGCCTTTTCTATCAGCAAAAAAAAGTCAAACTGAAAAATTCAACACTTTTTATGAAAACAGTTATAAGTCAAGACCTAATCTGCCAGATAATAAAGTAATCTTTAACTTCTCTGACCATGTTTTATCTAAACCGGAAGTTAGTATACTAAAGAAAGGGTTCAATTTTGCCATTTCCCCAGACCACATTCCTAAAGTGGACATCATATGTAACATAGAAAAGGAAGTGTCATCATTACCAGAACCCATAGCAAAGTAGAAGTGCCATCATCAAGAGCTCCAAACCAAAATATCACACTTTTAGAAAAAAAGGCTAATGTTTAATTTGAAGAAAAATAGGGAAATTATCATCTTAAAAGCAGATAAAGGTAACTCTATAGTTGTCTTAAACACCAGAGATTATATGAAAAAGATCACGGACTTACTCAACTTGTTACATAATATGGACAGCTGGCCAACAGACCTAAAACGAAGATTAAAGTCTTTACATCCACTAACGGCGTGACTATATGGCTCTCTCAAAGTGCACAAAAATGGAATACCTCTATGCCCTATAGTGGGTGGAATTAATTCTCCCACATTGAAACACCTCGCCAGTCTCCTAAAGGCACACATCCGTAATTCTGATACCTACATAAAAAATTCACATTTTGTTGATAAATTGAAGAACATCTCTATCTCCGAAACAGACATTCTTGCAAGCCTGGATGTAATATCCTTATTTACTAATGTTCCAGTAGAAGAAGTAATCAGCATTTTGAGCAACCTCTTCCCTGAAGATATTACTTCTCTTTTCCATCATTGCCTAAAATCTAATTTTTTCTTATGGAATGAAACGATTTACGAACAATTAACAGGCATCGCAATGGGCAGCCCTCTTCTCCACCCCCCCCCCTTGTGCAGAGCTCTTTATGGAGAAACTGTAAAATGACATTCTGTCTCAATTAGACCCTAATTCCACAGTGTGGTGGAGGTACATGGATGACATCTTTATTGTATGGAAAAACACAGAGAAAGATCTTTTTGATTTTCTAACCAAGATTAACTCCTTCCATCACAAAATAAAGTTCACCTTGGAACTTGAGAAGGACAAACAATTGTCATTCCTGGATACCTTAATTAAAAAAGAAATGGATGGACATATGTCTTGCAGTCTATCGCAAACCAACCAACACAGGTCGATATTTGCGCTTCACATCTTTGCACCACATTTCACAAAAATGGCATCATACACATGCTCAAAAATAGGGCCACTCGCATCACAACAGAAGAAAAAGATCTCAAAGATGAATTATCTCATATATATCAAAAACCCTGATAGACAATGGTTATCCAAAAAAACTGATCCATAAGATACTTTTCTGCGACCCCCCCACAACAACAATCTGAGGAAACACGTTACGAATCCACCATTGCCATTCCTTATACTGGGACAGTTTCTAAAAAGATTGCTACACTCCTCAAGCCACATGAAATACGAGTCACTTTTAAACCTTTAAAGACTATCTGCCACTTTTTAAGATCTCCAAAAAACAGTTATGCCTTCTTCAAATACGCTGATGTCTATAACATCCCCTGTTCATGTGGATTAAATTACACTGGTCAGACCTCAAAAGTTTGGAAATAAGAAAAAGAGAACATATCAGAGATGTAAACAACAACAGAGAAGACAACTCAGGGTTACCCCTTCATTTCTCGAGGACAAACTATACCATCGAATGGGATAGAAGCTCCATGCCCTATTTAGAAGATTTCCGTTCCTGAAATGTAAAAGAAGCTATAGCAGTCATTTGTTCTAAACGCAACCTCAATAGAAATCAAGTTATTCTAGCTGAAATTTGGAAAACCCTCATAAGATCATTAAGCACGCCAGTGTTAAATTTCACTGCTAATTACAGAATGTTCCTGCATAACAACAGTTGATATCATACACGCTCCATACATGTGATATACGCATTCTTCTGTATTTGTGAAAAATACAATTGTATTCAGCTCATTCCTTCATGAACAGTTTAAGTGTTTTAAGTTGTTTTGCATCTCTTTTATACACCCTGACAAAGCCAGACAGCTAAGTTGGCAAAAACTTGGTGTGTTTTACTTAGTATCAATTAAGCTAGTCATGTTTCATGTTGTCAATCTCCAGCACTAATAATTTTACTCTGTAGCATGTATTAATGGTACATTTGTACTATTGCTACTGGTATGTTAGTTGAGGCTTGTTGATAATTTGATAGTGTCTAGATGTAGCTGAATAAATTAATAAGAAAATTGTTATTATTTCATGTGCTTAGTAATAATGTACACAGAAACTGATTTTAAAGATGTAAACAAATGACATGGAAAACTTGCAGCTTAAAACTAAAATGAAATTGAAATGTAATGAATTATTAAATGAGACAGAAACAAATATTAAGTGCATGGTCGATGCACAATAAATATCTAGATTTAAAAAATGCAATAAAAAAACAAGGTTACTAAAAAGATGGTTCCTCATGATTATTGGTTAATACAGCCTTATGACTCTTATGGTACAAGAGACAAAAAAAAACTGTTCCAATGAAAGATTCAGATACCAATAGATTATATCACATCACCAAAGGAGTCTTATTTGAAGTTTTATATTAAACCCACTTATCAACTGATCATGAAAGCAGACAGAATTATTAAGGAATTAAATAAGTGTTATAAAAAATCACAGGCAAACAAAAAGGTTTTGTTAATTAATCACATCACATCAGCTGTTCCAGTTATGTTAAAAATCCTGCTAGCTATGCCATTTATGTTATATCTCTGTAATGAGAATGTTTTATAACCAAGTATTAAGTAAAAATACACAAGCATTCAATCCAATTGATGCAATGACTTTTTAACGTTATAATTTTTAGAGTCCAAGAAATGATCGACTCAAAACCAAAAAAAAAAAGAAAAAAAAAATATATATATATATATATATATATATACACACACACACGGACAAAGAAATTAGCGCACCAAAAAGGAAGCATAGGATTCAACTGAAATTTTATTGGTGTGATGTTTAATGATACAGGTGAATGATGCACATGATGGCAAAAACAGAGCTGAAGGACAATTAAAAGGGATCTGTGGTAGGCAATCCGGTCATCATCATCAATAGCGTGTTGCACCGCCTCGTGCGGCATTACATGTTGCAATATGGTCCAGCATGGTGGCGAACAGACGCCTGATGTTGTCCTGTGGCAGACTGGCCCACACGTGTTGGACGCTGTGCTCCAAATCCCAGATATCCCAGATATTGCGGCACGGTGAGAGCTAGCATTTCAGCTGCTCACAAACATGCTCGATAGGGGACAAGTCGGGGGAGCGAGCAGGCCATGGAAGTGTCTGTACACGACGTAGGCAGGCCTGGGCCGTGTGCGGACGGCATTATCCTGCTGGTATAGCGCTCCTGGTATCCTGGCCAGGAATGGGAGAATGTGGGCTGTAGGATGTCGTCCACATACCGCTGTCCTATCAATGCACCACGTATCACCCCTCGTAGTGATATCATAGGCTATGGCTCCCCAGACCATAATACTTGCAGTGCGGGAGGTGTGGCGCTCGATAGCGAGGTTGGGATTGTGTCCTTGACCAGGGGGTCCTCCACACCCAGACACGATGATCATCTGTCCCCAAGACGAAGCAGCACTCATCGCTGAAGACCAATCGTCGCCAGTCTGTGGCATTCCACGTCGCTCTCGCCTGGCACCACTGCAAACAGAGTCGGCGATGTTGCACCGTTAATGGGAGCACACATAAGGGGCGCTGGGATCATAGATTCGCCTCTGCGAGGCGTCGGAAAATGGTTCGTGGGCACACAGGAGCCCTACATTTGCCTGTATAGTGGACTGGGTCACAGTGGAACCCCTCTGTGCTTGCCACACAATCCATCAATCCTCTCTAGCATTGATCCCTCTGATCTGACCACTGCCGCTCTACTGTGTGGCAGTGCCGGAATGTGTCCACAGCTCCCAACACTGTCAGACGGTATGGTCAGAACTGTTGTGCACGCCTATACGGTGCGCTGACCACCCTCCGGTTTTCAGGCCGATGATCACGCCTCTGTGAAATCCGTAAGTTGCTTAAATTGACATCTCTGGCGTCTACCCGGCATTATTGTCACTCTGTACTCTAGCTTACATCGGCCGGTGCTTTTCGCTTTAATCAGCTATAGACTACACGCTGGCTTAATAAGGCTGCCGGTTCGTGCTTGCAGCGCCACTGCAGGGTGCGTGGGCATGCGCAATCGCACTAAACTTGATTATTTGCATACCACCCTACAGCACTCTAGTTATTTGCTTAGTTTTGCCATTGTACCATGTTTTCTTCCAGGTTCGCTAATTTATTTGTCCGTGTGTGTATATTAATGAAACTAAATAAAACTATATATATATCAAAAAATTAATTTAAGAATTATAAACTATAAAAACTACATGGATCCAAGCCCTTCTAAAATAGAAACTATACTTTGAGATCTCTTTTATCTTTAAATGATAATTCATTCTCACACTGACTCATTCTATTAATGATTTATTTTACTGTACTTA
Organism: Typopeltis vanoorti; assembly: GCF_054136105.1. Classification (NCBI taxonomy): domain Eukaryota; kingdom Metazoa; phylum Arthropoda; class Arachnida; order Uropygi; family Thelyphonidae; genus Typopeltis; species Typopeltis vanoorti. The sequence goes on along the minus strand of NC_143555.1, from coordinate 122,798,809 downwards.
ATAATAATAAATAACTATTATTATTATACATTATTATTAACCTCCTGTCAATAATTTTCCTCCAAATTAGTCTGTTACTTATCAGCATTTTGAATACTGTCATATCTTGTGCTTCTAAAGCACTTATCATCATGCTTGTCAAGGATTTAGGCCTAGAGTGGTCTGCTCCAGCCTTAGAAGTCATCATTGAATCTCTTAAGAGGATGTCCTGGTTTTCTTTTTCCTAGTGGTTTGTAATTTAAGGCTTGTTTTGGTAATCTTTCTGTTTTCGTTCTTTTTGAAGCACTTATAACTGAATCAATCCACCTAGACCTTGGTCTTCCTCTGGGTCTCTTTCCTGCCATCTTGGTATCAAACACCTTTTTTGCTAGCATTTCCTCACGCATTCTATTTAAGTGGTGATACCACCTTAGATTAGCTCTGCTTACACATTCTTGAATGCTAACAATGTGAAGTTCCTTTCTAATATCCTCATTTTTAATGTAATTCTGCCATTGATGCCATCTGTTCACTCCCCTCAGAACCCTCATATCTGTGGTCTCTAGTCTTCGGTCTAACTCAACTCTCAGATCTATAACTTAAAATTGGTTTGAACAATATCTTGTACAGTTGACTTTGAACAACAAGGGGGGGATTAGAGGCACTGACTATAATAAATTTAGTTTAATTCTTTATCCAAGTGTAAGCAAACAATGTTTGTGCCTGAAGTATCTTCAGGACTGAGGCAACTCCTGGTAAAGGTGGACCAAGCTCTCATCACTCCTTATCTTAGTATCTCCCATAATACAAAGCACATCTCCTTGAGGCCATGTATAATGCTATGCATCAACAGAAGGGCCACTACCCAGACTGGTTTCGACCTTTATTGAGGTCTCATCAGTGGGAGCCAGACCCAGAGGTAGTGTTACTAAGGTGGAAGCAATGGAGAAGTCATATTTACCTATACGAGTTGCCAAAAGGTGTCTCACCTTATTATTAAATTACTCTGGATTTAGAGAAAGATGTTGGAAGTTTTTTTCACTTGGTCAGACTATAACAAAAAGAAAGCTGCATGGCTATCATTCAACAGACTAAAAGAAACACTGATCCAAGTCTCGACATCTCTGCAAAGGCAAAACTATTTAATAGTAACATTCTTCCATCACTCACATATGGATCAGAAACATGGAACACGACAAGAAAAGAAGAAGAGACCCTCAGAATAACTCAGCGTGCAATAGAACGCAGGATTTGTAATATCAGCAAAATGGAACATGATGTTAAAAACATGGAACTAAGAAAGAGATCAGGCATAAAAGATGTGGTAACTGCAGTAAATGAAAGCAAGATGAGATGGGCAGGTCAGACTGACTCCCCACCTCTGCACAGTCAAAAATCCACATATAACTTTTAACTCCCCAAAAACTTTACTACTAATAGACTACTGTTGACTGGAAGCCTTACCCATAATATAAACAGATGATTAACACATATTTTGTATGTTATATGTATTATATATAGTATTCTTACAATAAAGTAAGCTAGAGAAAAATTATTATTAAGAAAATCATAAGAAAGAGAAAATACATTTACAGTACTGTACTTTATTTATCAATACCATAAGTGTACATTGTCTGTTTAAAACATGAATCGTCTGTCTCTCAGTACATACATCAATATTGTCTTATATGATAGTTGACTAACACTAGATATCAAAAATGAAAAGATGATATGAAAAAAAAAATCATATTTATTTACAGGTATAATCCTCCCATGATGAGTCTTCAGACTCCTTGGAGGTGTCACGAATAATAATAATAATAATAATAATAATAATAATGAAAAAGCAGCAATGCTTTATGGTAGCCTAGTGTAATCGATACAATTGCTTCATGCTAGCCTAGCCTATACACTAATAACGAGGAATAAAGAACCCCAGATAAACTGGGGTTCTTTATCCCTCGAGCAGGCAAACTGGCCCCGTGAACACACACAGATTACAGTCATGAACAGTAATGCAACAAGGAGTGACGAACCGGCCGCATTAATTTCGTTGTGAACCACTCATTAGGGGACTCTACCAGTCCTAAAGGGATGGATGAGATTACTCAATCAAAAATAAAATGAAGAGCCTTAAAAACATAGTAATACTGAATCGTTCACCAGCACTTTTAAAAATTCAATAGAATACACAAAAAAAATGAAAATCACTTCTAAAAGAAGTTTGGCTGCTATCTCATAGATATTTTCATAATAAAACTAGAAATTGAGAAACCAAGAAATCTGTAGGTTTGTCTGTTTACATGACTGCCTTAGATGAAAATGTGCTTTGTCAGAGAACCAGACATTATAGAGGAAAAACAGATCTTCATAGACACTGGCAAGCATGCACAGTATTCCTGCTGTGCAGTGCAATCCATTGCTGTTAAACACTGACCGACCTGAATAATGTGCAAAAAGGGACCTAGCTCCTTAAGGATTCTCTGCAGTGATCGCTTCAGCATCCCAAGTTTTGCCGGCCTGGTTGGCCAAGTGGTTAACATATCCGCTCTCCAGTCAAAAGGCTGCAGATTCAAATCCTGCTGTGGGCATGGATGTTAGTCTGTGAAAATACTAGTGGTGGTGGTAGATGGCATTAGTGTAGATGATGAAGGTAGGTTGTGGTTGGTGGAGACAGTTGTAGAGTAGGTACCCTCCCTCGATGAGTCTTTGGACTCCTTGGAGATGTTATGTAGTAATAATAATAATATCATCTACTCCAGCTGCCTTTCCACATTTCAAATTTTTGATGGCTTTTGCTACTTCAAGTATCAATACATCATTGATGTATTTTCTAAATACTTTCCATCTATCAATCAATACCATGGGATCAAACCTAGTGCTTTTAGTTGGCCATAATTTCCTGTTTCTAAATGAAATATCCATACACTTAGCCACTTCTCAGGTCAGTATAGCATGATATGTCATCAAACAGAGGCAGAACAATCATACCTTTTACTGAAATTCTTTCTGACACTATAATCATGTCTGGTATTCTTTAATCTTGAGTTCCTTCTGTCACATGCTGCTTTGAGAAACTATCACACAACAGCCCAATAATTTGGCTTCATTCTTTTCATAAGAATTCACTGTTATCCAATCAATGTTCAGATAATTAAAGACACCCATGATAATTAATCATTTAGTATCCATTATTTATTTGACAATGCATTTCATTGTCACTAGCAGTTAATCTACTAGGTATGTAGCAACTCATTCCTTATACTACTGACACTGGTATATTGCAATAATACCATGTTTTTTTTACATATATGCTTAAGTCTGAATTGAGTGAACACACAATCATCTTTTCATCTTAATATCTCCATTATTAAGCAAATTTGTATTATGCATACAGTTACATAACTTAGTCATTCTTACACACAGATTATCACCATTTCTAAAAAAAGACTGGTCAGATCTAAGTACCATAAGCCTAGCATAAACAACGGTGTTAATGTGCTTCATCTATTTGTGTGGCACACAAACAGAACTATAGGTATTGAGATAGTTCACCAACAATGTTTCAATTTATGACTCACTGGTTGAAAGTCAGAGTGCATAGTAGCCATTTTGAGGACTGCTAAGACTAATTACTTAGCGAACTATATCTTTGTTAATAATCTCATAAAACAAAGGACTGCAGAATCCATATGTACTAATATTAGGCTGTAAAAGAAGGAGAAACTGATCAACATTAGATTTAAATAATTGGAGATTTGGGGAACATAGATGAAGACAGGATCCACAGAACAGAAATAGCAAGTAATTCATGCAGTAGAAAACTTCAGGGAGTTTGCAGGTGGACTGCCATTGCATGAGCTGCTGCAAACACTTGTTTTAATAAGCATAAAAGAAAAGTGGTGGAATTTATAGATGCCACTTCTGATAAGCAATACCCATATTTTCTGTCCAATGAATAGACAGGCACCTTTACTGTTAAATCATCATTAAAATAAGTCATTTTGCTCCACTTGCACTTACTGCTATTTCATTCTTTGATCTGATTATTATGTGATTTCATGTCATCCACAGAAAGGAGAGTACTAGTAAATTTTAAATAGATTAATGCAGACTTTCCAAAATCTTATTTTTACAGAGAATATACTAAAATTATTCAATTTCAGATGAGGAAGCAAAGCATATCACAGACTATTATTTCTTATAAATTCAATTAAGACCATCAGAAAACTTGGAAACTGAAATGTTTCATTCTGTTATTTGTATATCAAATCAATAATGCAAAAGGTTATAAATGAGTCAAATAGCAAACTTACTGCATTATCTGGATGGAAGATGTAGGAAGCAGGAGAGTTGTCTACTATCACTACTTTATGTAAATCACGGCCTAACCTTCCAAGATCCTGAAAGAGATGATTTTTCTATATAATGAGAAAAGTTCACATAACATACATTATGCAAGAACTAAAATACATCTGAAACAATTGTAAATAATGACCGAGATACATACATTCTACATATAATCATTACTGCCCAAGTAACACCTTCAGGAATTCATTTTCCTTCTATAATTTTATCCTGTAAGAAATGATAAATTAAATCACATTCAATTAACATGAGTGCTTCCCATTAATAGAAAATGAATGTACAGTCACTCCCATTCAAAGTAATGGGATTGCCTATACATGCTTTTAATGGGTTTGGGGGAAAAGAGTCCCTTCTTGCCACCTCTTTCAACAAAAAAATCACAGTCGACTCTCACTATAGCAAAATCATTAACTATAATGTAACTGTATTAATGATGGGAATGGGCATTATCATGGAAATGATTATGAGGAGAGAACAATTTCGATTTTGTGTTCGTCTGTTTTGGACCTGCAAAGATGTCTGCATATATAAGGTACTAGAGAAGAACCGAGATCAGTAAGTTGTCCAACAGTGTAATGCAGACTACAAACAAGAGTATGCAAAAGAACATGCAGGAAGCTAATTATGTCTGTACATGAATGCTAGGAGTATCAGAAATAAAGAGTTTGATGCTTTGGTGATTATGTGGGACCTCATATTGTAGACAGTAGTGAGACCTGGCTATCAGGATCAGACATAACTGGTATTGAGTGCAAAGCACATAGTATTTCTACAAAGGATAGGAGAGGAGGGAGCGTGCTGCTAATGATATCGGATAGCTTGAATCCAGTTAGTGTTAAGACCTACGATTGTAAAACTCAATGTGCCAGTGAGTTGAAGCCATCTGGTGTTAGGGGGAATCTAACAAAATCAAATACGTAGGTGGAATGTTGTTACGGACCTGATGGAGCAGTTGCTAGTGATGAAATGCATCACCAAATAAATAGGCACAAAAAGAGTAATCATAACGGGTGTGGTTAATTACCCAGACATTGATTGGGTAGTAGTAAAATATCATAAGAATGAAACTGAATTTATTGAGCTCTTGTGAGACAATTTCCTCAAGCAGCATGTGACAGAAGGAATTCAATTAAAGACAACTATTCTGCTTCTGCATGGTGACAGCAATCATGTGGCACTCACATGGGAAGTGATCAAGTTTATGAATGTTCCATTCAGAAAAGGTTACATGCTGAATTACAACGCAGGAAATCATGACCAACTGAGGAGTTCAAATTGTTCATTAACGATATAGGAAAAGATCTAAGAGAAACTGTTCAGTTATTTGCCAATGATGCAAAGTTGGGTAGAGCAATAGTTAATACAGATGGTGTCAAAATTTTGCAGGATGATTTGGATAGATTGGCAAGCTGGATAATGGAGAATGGACGTCAGTTTAATGTGGCAAAGTGTAAGGTTATGCATTTTAGGGCAAAAAGATCACCAACTGTATACAACATCGGTGTAACTGTTAGCGGATAGGGAGTTAAATTCAGAGGGCACATAGCAAAAGTGGCTAAAGCAGCTCATCAGATCACTTAGTTACTGAAGAATACTTTGATGAGTAGAGACAAGCAGGTTATCACTCCTCTTTAATGAGCCTTGATAAGGCCCATCTTGACTACTGTGTGCAGATCTGGACACCAGGCTTCTTGGTGATAAGGAGGTGGAGAGGATCCAGAGGCAAGTGACCAGGATGGTAGCAGGTCTATGGAATGAACCGTACGAAACAGGTTGAAGATTTGTGGGTTACAGAAACTGGTTGATAAGGAAAAGGGGTGATATGATTGAGACATACAAATTACTGAGGGGTTTTTACAAGATTAATTCAGAGGAAATTTTTCGGAACATCTGTAGTGGTGGGAGAACTAGGTGCCATCCATTGAAACTGAGTAAGAGTGTAGTTAGCAAGGGTGTTAAAACTAGGAGTAGTGAATGAGTGGAATAGGTTCCAGAGTCTGTTGTAGGTGTCATCACCGTGAATGAGTTCAAAGCAAAGTATGATAGATACTGCACAAATGTTGGATAGTTCTTGATATTAGGTTTAAGACCTCCCTCAATGAGTCTAAGGACTCATTGGAGATGTCCGTAATAATAATAATGGATTCAGCACAATGGTATCAGTTGTGGGTGGGAAGAATATCAACAGTGCATGGGAAACATTTAAAAAATACTTAAATGATGCAACATCAGATTTTTCCCAAGAGTTCAAAGAATAAATAGGTTAGGGATCAAATGGATGGGTAATCTTATCAAGCAGGAGATTCTTAAGAAAAGGATGATGTGAAAGGCACATCATCCTTTTTTTTTTTCATAATGGACATCATCTTATGCACACAGTATGTGTGCATAAGATGATGTCCATTATGAAAATTATAAGCAGCAGCAGCAGGCCAGAAGAGTCACAACTGTTGCACAGAAAGCTAAACCTCAGCGTGAAAAGAAACTGGCTCTGCAAGCTAAAGAAAACTCCAAAGAATTCTATTGATATGCTGCAAGTAAAAGGAAGAATGAATATGAAAGAATAACTCTACTGAATGCAGATGGTGTGAGGGTGCCAGATGCAGAAGTTGTTCAGCTAATGAGTGCCTATTTTGCTAAAAGCTATCAATCTGGTGTATGCAACATTGAGCTCACAGCTACCTCTTTATGGAATGAACACTCAGGTGTATAAGGAGGAGGTATTAGAGCTGTTACACAAACTGAATAAGGATTAAGCAACAGGGACTGATAGGATATCAGCTCAGGTGCTAAAAGAGTGTTCAGATGAACTGGCTATTTCTTTGACCAAGCTATACAATTTGAGTCTCAGAACAGGGAAGATTTTGTAGCAGTGGCAAGAATGTATGGTAATCCCATTGCAGAAGGGTGGTGCAAAGACTGATGAATCCAACTATTGACCAATCAGTATCTCAGAAGTGGGTGAAGATTTTTGGAAGAGTTGGCTAGGGCCCACCTTCAGAAATGGGTTGATGAGAATCTCTGCTTTGCAATGAATAGTATGGGTATACTAAGGGAAGATCATGTTTTAGCAACTTGCTTAAATGCTATAATAATGTTACCAATGAGCTAGACAAGGGGAATGGGTACACCATGATACTTTGGGATTTTGCTAACACTTTTGACAGAACACAGCATGGAAGAATGGAGAATATGGCATTGGATTATAAAATATTAGAGTAGATAAGAAGATGGCTGACAGACAGATATCAAAAAGCGGTATGTGGGAGATGTGAGTTTGGAAGATTTAAGATAAACAGTGATATACCACAAAAGTCTGCTGTACATTAATGACATTGGGAAGGATTTGACAGGCGACATCCGCTATTTACTGATGATGAAAAGATAAGTAGGGTAATCAGCAATGTGGCTGATATGCAATACTCGCAGAATGATTTGAATAGGCTGGAATTGTGGTCATAAGAAAATGGATGTCAGTTCAATGTCAAGTCATGCACTTTGGTGTGATTAGATATCCAATGTCATATTATATTGGTGGGATTATGCCAGAAGAAACTAATTAAGCTAGGGATCTTGGAGTGTTACTAGACAGGAAGTTGAAGTTCAGAGGCCAAGTAGCAAAGATTGAAAATACAACTTAAAATATAATTACAATGCTGAAATGAACTTTCACATTTAAAGATAAAGATGGCATTTTGACTCTTTACAAGACCTTGATAAGATCTTACTTGGACTATTGTGCACAGGTCTTGTCTCCTGGTTTCTGTTGTGATTCTGATACAGTGGAGAGAGAGAGAGAGAGAAAGTGTTAAAAATGATATCAGGATTGTGAAATACTGATTATGAAGACAGATTGGGAATTTCTAGACCAGAGACACTAGCAATACAGGAGAAAGAGGAGTGATATGATTAAGACTTCTGAAAGGCTCATGCAGGATTTCAATTGATAGAATTTTTCACTTTAGTGATTGAAATGGATTGCTATTGGATGTTGTGTGCAAGCAGAATGAATGAATGAATTCAAGAACAAGTATGATAGCTAGTGTGTCTAGTATGTTACCTCCCTCGATCCATTCCTGAAATCTCTATTAATAATAACTATCAAAAGAGACTGAGTCAATATCTCATAATACCAATACTGTTTTAAACCTTCTTTTCACTATAATAAACTATTCATTAGATATTTAAAAGTTTTGCTATAGTGAGAGTCAATGGTATATGGTATGTTCAAGAATAAGGAATTTTTGTTATAAAATTATAGACGTGATCTAAAACTAAGAATATTTCTGTCTCAGATTACTGACAAAAAATATTAAAAAAGAAAAAGATTCATTTATTTAAAGACAGGAGTTGGGCTGGAGACCATTATTTACTCACAATATCATTCTGTATGACTTTTCTTCTTATTATTAAGAAATTTTCTAAAATATAATATTTTCAATACTTTATTTTAAATTATCATTATTATTATATGGGTTAGTCCATGGAGTCAAAACAAAGAATAATTTTAAATGTGTCAGAAGCAAATCAAACAAGTATCCTTTTCCTTTAAATGCAAATTAAACTATTTAAAAGTTCAAAAATGCTACTATAACCCACCAGCCAACCATAAATTTCTTCCTAATACAAGGAATGTATGTGGAGACAAAATGATTGTCATTTAGAAGTTAGAAAAGAAAAAAGAAGGAAAAAAGTGAAAGAAGAAAGCATACCAAAAGTTTTTAGCAAATATATCGGCACATGCCCAAAAAGAATATAGAGAAGAATGTAAGAGAGCTAAGCTATGTGTAAAAGTAGCTAAACAAAAGTCATGGGAAGACTTTGGTAAGAATATAGAAAATAAATATCAGGAAGGTGGCAAAATGTTCTGGAGGCTATTGAAGAAGCTTAGAAATGGAGGAAAGAGTACTGTAAAAGGAATCAAAGATAATAAAGGTTACATGAAAACTGAAGCTAAAGATATCCTAGATGTCTGCTTATAAAGATTGTTAAACTAAAGATACCAAGAAATTATATACCTGGTTTAATCCTTTATCCAAGTTTGGGCCAACAAAGTTCGGGCCTGAAGCATTTTCAGGACTGGGGCAACTCGTTGTAAAGGTGGTAATGACTTCACATCGCTTGCCTTAGTATCCCATAATGCAAAGCACTTCTCCTTATACATGTCCACAAGGAAATGTGCTTTGCATTATGGGATACCAAGGCAAGTGATGTGAAGTCATACCACCTTTACTGCAAGTTGCCCCAGTCCTGAAAATACTTCAGGTGCAAACATAAAAAATTAAGGATTAAACCAAGTATATAATTTCTTGGTATCTTTAATTTATAGTATAACCAAGTGGGAAAAACTTTCAACAAAGATTATTAAACAAACCAAGCAGTAACAGAACTATACTAGAAAATTTTCAAGAGGAATGCAATGAGAAGTACATATCAATACTTGAGATAGAAAAAGCTGTCAAAAAAACTTGAAATGTGGAAAGGCAGCTGAAGTAGATGATATTTGACCAGAAATGTTGAAGTACGGAGGTATAAAAGTTTTGTAGTGCTACATTGTACATAATTCAGAGGGCCTAGTCAGAAGATCGAATTCCCTATGATTGGAATAAGACCCATCTATAAGAAAGAGGAAAAAACTGAATTTTAGAATTACAGAGGGATTTCTCTTCTAAGTGTTCGAGGTAAGAAGATTTATGCAAGCATACTTGAACAGAGGTTGAGAAAGGCTGTAGAAGAGAAACATGGAGAAGAAGTGCAGTTCAGGCCAAATAGAAGTTCTCAAGATCAGATTTACACTTTAAGACAAATACTTGAGAAATTGTGGGAATATGACAAGGATCTGTGCTTAAGTTTTGTAGATCTGAAAAAGGCATATGACAAGGTGCCCAGAGAGAGAAAAGCTTTTCATTATATGGGGTGCAAGGAACATTATACAGAGCAATACACAGTCTATATTTAAGTTGTAAGTCAGCATGTAAAATTGAAGAAAATTATTATTATTATTATTGTTCCGGGAAACTCCAAGGAGTCGACAGACTCATCGAGGGAGGCCCTAACATCATGTCTGGAACAACTATTCAACATTCACACAGTATCTATCATATCTTGCCTTGAACTCATTCACGGTCGTAGCACCCACAACAGACTCTGGAAGCTTATTCCACTCATTCACCACTATCCAAGTAAAAAACCTAGCTTTAACACCCTTGTCAACCACGCTCTTGCCCAGCTTCCATGCATGGCCCTTAATCCTCCCACCACCAGTCATATTTTCAAAAATATCTTCTGGATCAATCATATAAAAACCCTTCAGTAATTTGAATGTCTCAATCATATCACCCCTCCTTCGCCTATCGTCCAATTTCTGCAACCCACAAATCCTCAACCTATTCTCATAAGGTTCATTCCACAGACCTGCTATCATCTTGGTCACTCATCTCTGGACCCTCTCCACTTCCTCCCCATCACGAAGAAACCCTGGTGCCCATAACTGGGCACAGAAGTCCAGGTGGGGTCTTATCAAGGCTCGATACAGAGGAACAACAACTTGCTTCTCTCTGCATGTTAAAGTATTTTTCATAAGCCAAGTGATTTGGTGAGCTGTTTTAGTCACTTTCGCAATGTGCCCCCTAAACTTCAACTCCCTATCCACCAGCACTCCCAAATCCCTGGCCTCATCAATCTCCTGGAGTACGGTTCCACCAATGCGATATACTGCTGCTATTCTTTTCACCCCAAAGTGCATAACCTTACACTTTGCCACATTAAACTGACATCCATTTTTCCTAGCCCAGTTCTCCAAACTATCCAAATCATCCTGTAAAATTTTGACATCCTGTGCACTCACAATTGCTCTACCCAACTTTGCATCATCAGCAAACAAGTGAACACTTCCTCTCAAATCCTTTCCAATATCATTGATGAACAAATTGAAAAGCAGTGGTCCAAGAATAGAGCCCTGCGGCACTCCACTAGTCACAAGACGTCTTTTTGACTCCACTCCTGAATAAACCACTCTCCGGTATCTCTCCTTCAACCACCCTCCTATCCATCTTACCAACCCTATATCTATCCCCATCTGCTCCAGTTTACTGATTAGGGTTCCATGAGGTATCCTGTCAAAGGCCTTGGCTAGGTCCAGTAGTATCACTGTAAACCCATTACCCCTATCCAGTTCAGCCGTCACTGTGCTATAAAACGTGAGCAAGTTACTGAGGCATGATCTACCCTTCACAAAACCATGTTGTCCCCCATACAATATCCCATTTTCATCTATCCAATCCTGTATTCTTTTCTTGACTAATTTCTCTAAGACCTTGACAATGATTCCTGATATGCTAATCGGTCGGTAATTTACAACAGCAGTCTTGGAACCACCTTTATGCAGTGGAACTATTTTCCCCTCCTTCCACCCACTCGGGACTAACCCAGACCCGAGACTCAAATTAAACAAAATGGTCAAGGATACTGACAATTCTTTAGCTGCTTCTCGTACTACACGAGCTGGTATACCATCCAATCCTACAGATGTATTGACATTGAGGTTATGCAATAGACTACTCACCTCCACTTCATTCACCACAATTCTCGTATAATCTACTGGTTTATTCGTTTCTGCAATGTCACCACCTGGATGATATATTCTTGCAAAGTGCTCACTCAGTAACTCAGCTATCTCAACTGATTCAGTTACCTCCCTACCATCGGCATTCTTTAAAATCATTCTGCCATGTACATTTTTCCTTTTACTTGCTACATATCTAAAAAACTGTTTGGGATTCTCTTTAGCCTGCATGGCCAATGTTCTTTCGTACTCCTTTTTTGCTTTTCTTACCACACTCGTCACCCTTCTGGCCTACGCTTTATACCGTTCATGTACCTGCCGGTCACCTTTCTCCTTAAATTCCCTCCATAGTTGTTTCTTTTTTTGCAGCTCAAGCCTAATGGTGTTATTCATCCATTTAACCCCTACTTGATTTATTATTCGGACTCTAGGTATACAGTCAGCCATTGCTTCATGCAAGCACTTCTTAACTACCCCCCATGCACTATCAACTTCTAGTCCTTGCAGTTGTACATGCCATGGCACTGAACCAATCAAACTCCTAAGCTTGTCATACTTTCCAGCCCGATAATTCCACATGTACTCTGTCTTAATTGAAAATTCTACACCTTTAGCCACCTCCCAAGTCAAGCCCCTATGATCACTCACACCGATTGGTGGCAATGTGGTCATATTTGTTACAGCCAAATCCTCAGATGTAATTACTAGGTCAAGCACTCTGACCCCTAGTATTTTCCATTACATGCTGTCGCAGATAGTTATCCCTTAATAACTGCATAAAATCCAATTCCTTCCTCCCGTGTGTCCTCTCCTCACTCCAATCAATGCGACCATAGTTGAAATCTCCCATAATAATCACCCTCCTTCCACTCATTTCTTCTAGTTGCTTGTGCATACTGTCACCACCATCTTTTCCATCACCTGGTCTATAGCAGCACCCAATTGTATATTTAGTTCTGCTAGCCATAATCTCACACCAAATGGCCTCAAATGTGCTCTTTTCTCTATCCTGCAATTCAACTTCTATTCTCCTTGGCTGTAGCTCATCAGCTATCATCAACAATACTCCTCCCCCCATTTTATTCTCTCTGTCATTCCTGAACACACTATACCCATCACATTCAATCCCACTAGCTATATCATCTACAGTCAGCCATGTTTCACTAATACCAATAACCTGTGGTCTGGAAGTGCCAACCATGGCCAAAAACTCTTCCTTCTTGTTCCTAATACTCCTAGTATTAGTGTACATGAATTTAAGACCCCCATTTGCCCCAGCCCTACCTTGATGCCTTATATTAACTATCCCACTCTGGTTTGTTGTCCTTATTTGCTCTAGCATATTATATTCATTCATACATTCAACTGCCTCCCTAAGGACTGTATATCTACTCCCCCCCCTTAACAAATCTAGTTTCCCTGAATTTGCACATCCACTACATTCAGCAACATTTTCTCAAGTCTTCTTACACCGTAACCATTCAAATGCAAGCCATCCATCTTATATAGATCCTTTCGCCCACCAAACTCACTCCACACATCCACAAATTCCACACCACTCGTCATACATAACCCACGCATAAAATCATTCGCAATTATGGCCCTCCTTTTAAGCATTTCATTGTCATACCGTGGCAAAAGACTAATCATTCTAACTCTCTCACTCTTTTCTTTTGCTACCTCAAACAATTCATTCAGGTCTTCTATCATTTCCATTTTATCTCCTTTTAAATCATTCGTACCTGCCACAACAATCATTTCTTTCACCCTTTCCTTTTGCTCTCTAATAGATTCAGTTACATCCTTTATGGTCGCACCAGGTTGGTACGATTTTGTCAAATCCTCTACTAACACACCTCGTACTAATGAGTCTCCATACAGCACTCTATCCTTCATTTTGTTCATGTTCACATTCATACGCCCTATTTTTCCTGTCATACCTTTTATTATTGGTTGGTTCATTCAGTCGACTTTTGTTCATGCACTCTAGCTGCTGTTTTGCCCATTCTATCGCACCATTCAACAACGCGATCTCACTCAATGCATCTATCTCATCTTTTTTATTCTCTGAGAAACCATTAATACTATCATTCACACTTTCTGCATTCACAAAATGAAGATGGTTTGATGTAAAATCAGGTGTAAGACAAGGATGCACATTATCTCCATGATTATTTATTATCTATATGGATCACATTATGAAAGAAAGTGACATTAGGCCTGATATTAGAATTGGAGATGTCAAACTTAGCTCGTTGCTTTATGCAGATGATGTTGTACTTCTAAATACATCTAGTGCAAGTCTTCAGGATTCACTAACTAAATTGAATAACAGCTGTAACAAATTTGGCATGAAAATCAGCAATAAAAAGACCAAAACTATTAAAATAATCAAAAACATTGAACATATCAACTGCATTCTAAATGTAGAGCCTATAGAACAAGTAAAATATTTCAGCTATTCAGGCACAGTTTATAGTGAAGATTTCAAGTTAAATCTGGAAACAGACAACAGAATAAGCAAAGCTATGGTAGGCAACTAACTGAATAAATTTATATGGAATAAGAGAAATTAGCCAAAGCACCAAATTAGCAGTATACAAGATGGTGTTTAAACTAGTTTTAAGTTTCTAACCCAACTCTCATATTTAAGATATGAGAGTTGGGTTAGAAATAGAGCACTTGATCAAAGACTAGAGACCACATATATGAGGGTTCTGAGAAAAATTAGGGGAGTGAACCAATGGCAGAATCATATTAAAAATGAAGATATTAAAAAGGAACTTGACATTATAAGCACTGAAGAATGTGTTAGAAGAACTAATAAGGTGGTATGGCCACTTAAATAGAATGGGTGAAGAAAGGTTACAGGTGTTTGATGACAAGATGGCAGGAAAGAGACCAAGAAGAAGACCAAAGTCTAGGTGGATTGATTTGGTCAGAAGTGCCTTAGAAGCACAAAATGTTAGATATGACAGTATTGGAATGCTTACAAGTAATAGATTAATTTGGAGGAAAATTGATGATAGGAAATTAATAATAATGTAAACTTAATCATATAATGCTTTCGTAACCTGAATACCCATTTAAGGTACATATCTGGAAACTGATGATGATGTTTATCTTACAATTATGTATAACAAAAGTATAATAGAGAAAATATTATTGTGTTTTATTTCTGTTTTGAAATATCAAAATAAATCAGTTTGCAATATTCAAATATATCATATTAAAATTACACAAAAACTAGTAACAAACGAAAAGTTTCTCTAAGGATAATAAAACATTTATAATTAACATGTATTTTGAATCTGGAAAAATTGAAAAAGCTTAAAAACTTCACAGTAAAAGTAAATGATATTCTGATAAAATTTGGGGACAGTAGTGTAAATTAAGTAGAACTACTGTCTGGTATACACACACACACACACACACACACACATTTATACAGGGTGTCCCAAAATTCATGCAAGAAGTAATTTTGATAGAAAACACAGGTTTTTAATTAAAAATTGTAATTTCTTATTGATTCATAAAGTATACAGTATAGGGTTATGCGTGGAATAGCATATCGGGTAAATGGCCTCCACGGCTTTGCTGGCACATACACACTCTTTTGTCGAAATTTTCCATGATCGTTTTGCATAAATGTGGCTGAATTTCATTGATTCCGCCACTCAATTTCCTCCTTCAAGGCATGGGTGGTCGTGGGCTTGTTGGCATAAACCTTTGACTTCAAAAAACCCCAAAGAAAAAAGTCCAACGGCATTAAGTCACATGATCTGGGCGGCCAATTCTGATCACCAAAACAGGAAATTACACGACCAGGAAATGACTCATGCAGTAATTGAATTGTTTCTCGGGCTATATGGCATGTGGCACCGTCTTGTTGAAACCACATGTCGTCCACATGCATATCTTGCAATTTAGGCACAAAAAACTGGATTATCATGTCATGATAGCGAGCACCATTAACTGTTATTGCCTTACCAGCTGCATTTTCGAAGAAGAATGGACCGATGATGCCTCCAGCCCAAAATCTGCACCAAACAGTGACACGTTGTGGATGCATTTGTTTCTCAACAATCACTCGTGGATTTTCTGAACCCCAAATGCGACAATTTTGTCGCTTAACGAAGCCATTAAGATGAAAATGAGCCTCATCGCTGAAGATGATTTTGTTCGAAAAATAAGCATCCACTTGTTGTTGTTGTTCCATAATCCATTCAACGAACTCTCTTCGCTGTGTGTGGTCAGTAGGCTTCAGTTCTTGAGTCAATTGAACTTTGTAAGCATAAAGATGCAAATCTTTCATGAGAATACGCTGTAGAGAGCTTCTCAAAATGCCCAATTCAAGACCACGGTGCCGAATTGATGTTCCTGGACTCTCAGCAACACTCTCACGAACTGCTTCGATGTTTTCTGTTGAACGACTTGTTGAAGGATGGCCAGAGTGTATAAGATCACTAATTGATCCAGTTTCCTTGAATTTTTTAATTAATCTTTTCACAGTTGACGAAGTTAAATCACTATTCCGACCATATTTTGTACGAAAATTGCAAACTGTAGCTGCCAAACCTTCATTATTTTTAAAATATTGCTCAACAATGAAAATGCGTTGTTCTTTCGTGTAGCGCTCCATTTTTAATAACCCTGAACTGTCAGCTGTCACGCTGTCTTTTTTTTCTCGTTGGCAACACTTCACCGCACAAATGGCACTAAATTTAAATCTTGTGTGAATTTTGGGACACCCTGTATATATATATATGGGGGGGGGTCTGGAAAGTTCTGATAAACACCTAGAACAAAAATGTTTTTTCATATAAAAATTTTTTTTTCAGAAAATATCTTCTTTTTTTTAGGTTAAATAAAAAGATATAAAATTAATTAATTTTTGTTCTAGATGTTTATCAGAACTTTCCAGACCCTCCTTATATAATTAGAAATAATATAGAAATATATTATTTCTATATTAATATAAATAATTATTTTTATTTTAATACATTTATTAATTATTTTTTAATACAACAGATTTACTTGGCTATATGATATAACAGAAAAAGAAACTTAAATGACTAAAAGCTGAGGAATGGCGATAAATTATTTATTATATGAATATATCAACTAGTTTCAGCTTCATAACAGACTTCATCAGGTGCATAACATGAAAACAGATATACAAACAATATACATTACAAGAGAATAATAGAAAGAGAACAGTCTGCATGGTTAGCCTAGTTCTTGTGTGCTTCGCAACCATATGCCTGGGGAAGTGTCCTAGGTTCGATTCCCTTCAGTGACAGAGGAGCTGAAGGATCTTCAGCCATAGCCAAGTTAGCCGGTCTTGCGAGTGGACAGTAGGGTTTTTTTACCCAGTTTATCCTGGGGTTTTTCATTCTGCAAAGCAGGCAAACCGCCTTGAGAATTCAACATTACAGGACATAGGATACACTGGGGGAATAGGGCTGACCACCTTATCCTGTGAACAGCTTGAGGTCCAAGGATTAACAAACCCTCAACACTGCAAAGTAAAAAGAGGATAAAAGGAAGATGAGATGAGAGAGAACAATACCTATAAGTTAAGTTGCAAACAAATTGCTAATATCTGAAGGTTCTGGATGCCACAATATTGTTAAGCATGTTCACACAGGCATGATTTTGCATACGCCAAAGTTGGATAATGAGGAGTGAAAATCAGAGAGGTTATGTTATAGCTTTATAGTAAAAGTAAATGTTAAGTAGTATTAAGATGGACTGGACTGAGAACAATTTCTGTCGATTCGATAATTCTTCTCTCAAGCATCTAAAAATGTTTTCTGATTTGTTCCAGATCACTGGGTGACTGATAGAATCTTCATCATCTGGGGTTAGCAAAATTAAGAACACGATTAGATAAAGCAGTGGCTCTAGTTCAATATTATGTGATGTCTCTCACATGCAAAAATAGAATTGCCACTCTATCTCATCTTGTTTCTAATTCTGCTAACCCTGACAATAAAGATTCTATCACTCACCTAGTAAATAAATAAATAAATGAGAATGACTTAGAAAGAATATCAAGAAGAATGTATGATATGGAAACTGAGAGAAAGAGGCAAAGAGCTTCCATAGAAAAAAATGGAGAGACCAGATAAGAGGAGATCTGGAAAAAAAAGGAACTTGAGCTGAAACAGTATTCATACAGAAAAAAATATGGCAGCTTTTGTTGGAGCAGCTGTGATAAAGAAGATAGAGTAAGGTATTAGATAATATATATAACTGAGTTTGTATAACTTTGGTCTCATCTTAGGAAAATTACCAAAAGAATAAAAGAATGTATGATAGATCCATTGTACAAGAGAATGCAAAAATTGCCATGTCTAACTACAGACCTATCAGTATTTCTGAAGTGGTGGTGAAGATTTTAGAGAAGTTGGTAAGAACTTGTATACAGAGCAATAGGTTGACAGATGAACTATACTCTGCAAGGAACAGCATGAGTTTACTAAAGGGAGGTCAGGTTTTAGCAATTTGCTCATATTTTATAATAATGTTACAGCTGAACTGCAAAAAGGGAATGGATGCATTATGTTGGATAGAAAGGCTGCTGCATAAACTGGATAAGTATCAGAAAGTGAATACGGTGGGAGTGAATCTGCCAGATTTACCAGTGGATCGATAGTTGAATCATTTCAGTCCACGTCAATATTACAAACTAATCCCCCCCCCCCCGACTCATGTAAACAGCTATACTTATAGTTCTTCAACACTAGTGAAAAATTAACAACTTATTAGACTGGCATTTGCAAATCTAAAAAAAACATGAATGAAGTGAAATGATTAGAAAAATTTAAGATTGTATTTCTTTTCACCATTTTAAAAAAATTTAATACTGTTCCACAGAATATGATATATAATTAATATCGTATATTAGATATTGTGTTTTATATACTACAACTATATGCATAATTTACTGTTTTTTCACCTAAATTAGCCAAGTAATCATCATCATCAAATTCCTGCCATGTATCCTCAAGGGGTGTACAGGATATAATAGTACTATATGAAAAAAATTACATCATTATTAACTTCCTATCTACAATTTTCCTCCAAATTAGTCTGTTAATTATCAACACTCCAACATTATCAGATCTTATATTTCTATCATCTAAGGCACTTTGTACCGTATCAATCCACTTATATCTTGGTCTTCCTCTGGGTCGTTTTGCTGCCAACCTGGCAGAGAACACTTGTTTTGCTAATCTTTCTTCGCACATTCTGTTTAAGTGACCATACCACCTGAGATTAGCTCTGCTAACGCATTCCTGGATGCTGACAATGTCAAGTTCTTTCCTAATATCCTCGGTTTTAATATGATATTGCCATTGATGCCATCTGTTCACGCCTATAATCTTTCTCAGGACTCTCATATCTGAAGTCTCTAGTCATTGTTCAAGTGTTTTACTTCAGACCCAGCTCTCAGATCCATAAGTTAAAACTGGTTTGAACACTGTCTTGTATACAGCTAATTTAGTGTTCCGACTAATTTCTCTCTTATTCCATATGAATTTATTCAATTGACTTCCCACGATACCAGCTTTGCTGATTTTGTTGTCTATTTCTATATTTAATTTACCATCTTCACTAAAAATCGTGCCTAAGTAGCTGAAATGTTTTAGTTGTCCCATAGGTTCTCCATTCACAACAAGTTGACATTTTCAATGATTCTGACTATTTTCATTGTCTTTGTCTTTTTAATTGCTGACCTTCATACCATATCTATTACAACAGTTATTCAATTTAGTCAGAGAATCTTGCAGACTTGTAGCGGATTCACTTAGAATTATAACATCATCTGCATAAAGCAAAGAGCTGACAGTAACATCTCCAATTCTGATATCATGTTTAATATCACTTTCCTTCATAATGTGATCCATATAGAAAATGAATAACAGAAGGGATAATGTACATCCTTGTCTCATACCAGATTTAACATTAAACCATCTTCCTGTACTTCCTTCAATTCTAACTGCTGACTGACAACTCAAATAAAGACTAAGTATTGCTTGATATAATGCCACACTGACACCATATAACTGTTGCGTATTGAATAGCTTCTCTCTTGGCACCTTGTCATATGTCTTTTCCAAATCGACAAAATTTAAATACAGATCTTTGTTATATTCCCATGCTTTCTTGACTATTTGTTGTCAAGTGAAGATCTGATCCTGATAGCCTCTATTTGGCCTGAATCCAGCTTGTTCTTCACCCAGTTTTTCTTCCACAATTCTTCTCAATCGTTTCTCAAGTGTACTTGCATAGATCTTGCCAGGAACACTTAGTAGAGAAATACCTCTGTAATTCTCATATTCAGTTTTATTTCCCTTTTTATACATGGGTACTATGAGAGCTCTACTCCAATCATTGAGAATTCATCCCTCTGTCCAGGCTTTCTGAACTATGCAGTGCAGCCACTGTAAGACTTTTATATCACCATACTTCAGCATTTCTGGTCGAATATCATCTACTCCTGCTGCCTTTCCACATTTTAAGCCTTTGATGGCATTTTCTACTCCAAGTATGGATATGTCAGTGTTTTTTACCACTGTGCTGTCATCACTGCTTGTTTCATTTAGCAGTTTTTCGAAGTAATTACTCCATACTTCAAGGATATCTTTTTCTTCCGTTTTCATGTCACCTTTATCACCTCTAACTCCTTTTACAGCACTCTTTCCTCCATTCCTAAGCTTCTTCGACAACCTCCAGAATATTTTGCCACCTTCTTGATATTTATTTTCTATATTCTTGCCAAAGTCCTCCCATGACTTTTGTTTAGCTAGTTTTACAGAGTGTTTAGTATTCTTGCATTTGTCTCTGTATTCTCTAAGAGCACAAGCTGACTTATTTGCCAGGAACTTTTGATATGCTTTCTTCTTTTCCTTCACTGCCTCTTTAACTTCCTGTGTCCACCATGGAGTTCTAATATCTCTATCCTTGTAGACAACTTCACCACATGCCTCTCTAGCTGAATCAATCAGGGCTTTCTTCAAGGCTTGCCACTGAATCTCCAAGGTTTGATTCCTGTTCTCAAACTCTTTCATTTTTTCTTCAATAATCTTTGTGTATTTTAGTCTACAGATCACATCTGAGAGCTGCTCAACTTTTATTCGCTTTAAAACTTTCTTACATGTTATTCATTTCAATATGAAATTCAATTTTATTCTGCTCAAGACTAAATAGTGATCACTTCCAATTTCTCTATACATCTCTGGTATCCTGCACCAGCGGAGAAAACATCACTATCAACAGTAACATAGTCAATGAGACTTTTCTTATTCCTTGCCTCTTCTCTCCATGTGAATTAAGTGCACATTTTTATGTTGGAACATGGTGTTAGTAATAACCAGTCCATGTCCTGAGCAGATATCCAACAGATATTTGCCATTATTATTAGCTTTGCTCTTTTCTCCAAATTTTCCCAAAATATTTTTGTATGTCTGACAATCATTTCCTACTCTGCTATTTAGATCCCCAACAAGGACCAACTTTTCCTTTTTCATTGTGTCAGTTGCTTTTTCTAAAGCCTCAAAAAATTCCTCCACTTCTGCCTTAGTAGAACCTTCTGTGGGACCATAGGCACAAATAAGTCTCATTGTCCAGTTCCCCATTCTCATATTTGCCCAAATTACTCTACTTGAGACTGCCTGCCATTCAAGAAGATTAGCCTCGTATTTTGTGTTGAATACAATGGGCTACTCCTTCTTTTCCTTGATTGTCATTGCGTGAATATAACATTTTGTATTTATTGCTCAGAAAGATCTCACCAGTTTTTGACTTTTTTGTTTCAGTCACCCCTATTATGTCGATCTGGTCCTTATCTAATTCCTCAGCTAGCTCCATTTCATTGCCATTCGGGCTTCTTATGTTGATAGTACCGATCTTTAACTCTGGTGATGTTGAGTTGGGATGTGTTTTCAGATTTGTTTCAGTAGCTGACTTTTCACTGTTCACCCTGGTTCCCTGGCGAAAACAACGGAGGCCTTGTTTAACCGGGCGACGCCTCAGCCGGCATGAAATTTCGTCATTTTTTATTTTGGTTTAACCAATAAGAATACAATTTGGTCAGCTAAATCCAAAATTGCCAGCCCATCCTCGTTCGTTCAATATCCAAGTAGATACCCAACAGGGTGCACCACGAGAAGGTGAGGATTGGACATTAGGTCAAAAGCCCTGGTCGGTTCTCCACATTCCTTTAAAGGCTATGTGGAGGTCTCCTCTCATTATACAGCTTTGACCCTTAAGCACCCCGCCAAGTAATCAAACTCTTTATATTTGTAGTAATGCTGAGAATAAAAAAATTAAAGGTCTATATCACTTAGAGAAGTAGTACTAATATCTACAGTGCACTTAGAAGAGGAACTGGTGTTATGAAAAGATGAAGCAGGTAGCCAATTTGATTATGTCTCATTATCTGAGGATCGTTATATTATTTTGTACATTTCTTTCTTGCTGAAAAGATGTATGCCTATCATCAAACTGATGCTGCTGCTAGTTGTACTAAGTGCATGTCATTTTCATTCCCCCATTTCTTGTTGCTATACTTGCTCACTATAAATCTAAAGAGTCCTCTCTTCCTACTTGTGTCACCAATAATAATGTTTTTATTATTCCTTTAATATCTGTCACAGCTTGCTCTGAAGCATCATAAAATCCAGCTTTTCTTCCTAAGGAGATACTTTTTGTTGGTCCATATCCATTTATTTATTTATTCTTATGGCTAAAGCTACAGGTCAATGTCCAGACCAGAAAGCCAATCCAGGGCCTCATCTGTCACCATGTGCATGTCCTGGAGGCCACCATCATGAAATTGGTGCTTTGGGCAGTCATTCACAATATGAGTGATCGTCTGGGCCACAGGGGAACAGTTAAAATAAGGATGGTCTGATAGTCTCCATTTATGTAGCAGGTAGCCACATCTGCTCTAGTTAGTTCTGATCCTGTTGATAGTTGACCAAATCTTCCTAGGAAAGGCAAAACCAGGTTGTGAAGCACAGGGATCTTCAACCAGGAAACCATTTGTTGGACCATTGTTCTCTCCACATGTCAGGTGTTGATGGTAAGGCAACTGAAGAGAGTTTGTCCATTGACCAGAAAGAGTTTTGTAATTTTAGACGAATACTAGGTGGATCTATGAGTCTGGTGAGTTGCTCATTACTTTATTAAATACTTTAATTGAGGCTTGTCTTCTCCATATATTTGGTGGAGCAATGTTAAATAAGATAGGCAGCCAGGGGAGAGGGGGTGCTTCTCACTGTTCCACTAATTGTGCACATGGTAGAGTTTAGCTGGGTGTCTATAATGTTAATGTGTGCACTTCTTTCCCAGACAGGAGCACAGTATTCTGCTGCAGCGAATGCAAGGGTTGTGCAGATGACCTTAAGACATCAGCACCACAACCCCAGGTTGTTCCAACAAGCTGTGAGATGATATTATTTCTCGTTTTAACTTTGTTGGACAGGTTGGTGATGTGTCTTTTATAGGTTAGGCTTCTGCCCAGGCTCACTCCAAGGTATTTCGGATAAGGTTCATGTTCTACATTTTGTCACAGAAAGAGAAATTGAGGTGTCGATTTGCCTCTGTATTGTTCAGGTGGAATGCTATGGACACAGTTTTTGTTGGGTTTGGCTTCGGATACCACTGCTTAAAGTACACCTCCAGGATGTTCAGGTCTGTGTTCAAGGTTGTTTCTAGGTTGGCAAAGGAGGTAGACTGGTATAGGATAGGGAGACCATCAGCGTATACATATTTGCTTGAGCTGGTATGTGGTAAGTCAGACATGTAGATATTAAATAGTAAAGGAGGATAACACAGAGTCCTGTGGAAGACCGTTGTGGAGGAATCTGGGCCTGCTCTTTTTTCCACAAATATGGACCCCGATCTTTCTGTTGGAGAGAATAGATTCAAAAAGCTGGAAAGTTATTTTGCACCTTATGATATTGCTTAGCTTTAGGAGATCCCTGATCCAGACTGTGTCATAAGCTGATGTTAGATCGATGAAAGTGACTCCAGATTTAAATTTTTTCTGGAAGCCTACTTCAATTTGTGTTGTCAGGGCCAGGACCTGGTCACAGCAACTTCTTCCCAGCCTGAAGCCAGCTTGTTCAATTGGGAGTGCTCTTTCGATGAGTGGTGAAATTCTTTTAAGGAGAATTCGTTCAAAGAGCTTAAAGGTAGAGCAAAGCAAGGAGATAGGTCGTATATTTTTGACATTATTTGGATCTTTCCCTGGTTTGGGCACAGCAATTATTTTGGCTTCCTGCCACAGTTTTGGTAGTTTTCCAGTTGTTATAATATTTGAGAAAAGGGTGGCCAGCCATGTTTGACCTCATTGGCCAAGATATTTTAGAAACTCTGGGAGGATACCATCCACTCCTGCAGCTTTGCCATTCTTGGTAAGTTTTAAGGCTTCCTGCACCTCTTCAAGGGAAACTGGCTGTACAAGTTCAGAAAGCTCGGAGGCCCTCTTCAGATTTTTTGTGATGGAAGATTGCACAATTATTTTCCTGGTAGAGCTGGGACTTATCTTGGAGGTGTTCAGTAAATGATTAGCCATCCAATATTTTCAGAAGTGACCAGCGTTTCTGGCATGGATGGTTGAGATCAATCTTTCCTTTCTGTTTTTGTCAAGTGTTGCTATGAGCTCCTTAGCAATAGGTGGGTCTTCAGTTTTTTCATATTTGGCTAAATGTTCCTCAGTATCCCTACTCCAGCATGGGATGTGTGTTCTGTAGCTTCTAGGAATAGAGGCTTTGGCTGCAGTTTTGATGTTTGACAAATCTGGGATAGCAATTAGGAGTGGATAGTACTACTGTAATGATTTGCTCAATATGCTTTTCAAATATATTCCAGTTGGATCTGCAAAGGTTCCATCTAGCAATTGGTGTTCCACTGATGATTGGGATTGATGTACCTGTCTCTATTAGTGTAGGACAATGCTGGCTGTTAGGGAATCTGTTGAGGATGGTTCTGGTTGTTGCCAGAGGGTGGTCTTCAGACCATATCCATTAATAACGTTACAAGTCTCCCCCCCCCTGCACAAATGACAAGTTGGTCAGTGGTCTAGTGGTCTATCACAAGATGTCCTGCTTTTTTTAAAACTAAGAATCCACTTCAAAAATGTATTTAATCTCATGACAACTACAAGAATAATATAACTCTCATTTTACTAATATTCCTTTACCTATCTATCAAAGTTCTTGTACTGCCATTACATCAACCACTTTGGCAAAAATGGGCCAAAATATGAGAAAGCAGGGTTGATTCAGAATGATGTACAAATAAATACTAGTAAATATATAACAAATCTGATATGTATAAGCCACATACATTCAAGAAAATCTTACTTTTACATAATTTCCTCGATAAAACACGCAAGACTCCCTAAATAACCGTGAATGAAAAACTCCCCATTTGTCCAGGAGATCAGCAACAGGGTCTGCATACTGAAATAAACACAAAATATACTTATTATCCAACAAGATTTGGGACTTCATAATTCATCATTTACTTGTAACATCATCATCACAAAGATACTAGGTTAGGAGAAAAAAACTAGAACTCTCAGATTTTTCACATTATAAATCAGTAACAGGAGCTAGAATCTCAATTCTAAAAATGAAGTAAATGCTTATAAACTATGCAACAATATGAATTTGTTGCATAGTTTATAAGCACCTTAAGCACCCCACAAATTTATGGGGTGCTTAAGGGTCAAAGCTGTATAACTGAGAGGAGACCTCCACATAGCCTTTAAAGGAATGCAGAGAATCAACCAGGGCTTCTGACCTAAAGTCCAATCCTCACCTTCTCGTGGTGCACCCTGTTGGGTATCTACTTTGATACTGAACGAACGAGGATGGGCTGGCAATTTGGGATTTAGCCGACCAAATTGTATTCTTATTGGTTAAACCAAAATAAAAAATGATGGTACAACATGACAAAATTTCATGCCGGCTGGGGCATCGCCCGGTTAAACAAGGCCCCCGTTGTTTTCGCCAGGGAACCAGGGCGAACAGCGAAAAGTCAGCTACTGGAACAAATCTGAAAACAAACCCCAACTCAACATCACCAGAGTTAAAGATCGGTACTATCAACGTAAGAAGCCTGAATGGCAAAGAAATGGAGCTAGCTGAGGAATCAGATAAGTACCAGATCGACATAATAGGGGTGACTGAAACAAAAAAGACCAAAACTGGTGAGATCTTTCTGAGCAATAAATACAAAATGTTATATTCAGGCAATGACAATCAAGGAAAAGAAGGAGTAGCCATAATATTCAACACAAAATACGAGGCTAATCTTCTTGAATGGCAGTCAGTCTCAAGTAGAGTAATGTGGGCAAATATGAGAATGGGGAACTGGACAATGAGACTTATTTGTGCCTATGGTCCCACAGAAGGTTCTACTAAGGTAGAAGTGGAGGAATTTTTTGAGGCTTTAGAAAAAGCAACTGACACAATGAAAAAGGAAAAGTTGGTCCTTGTTGGGGATCTAAATAGCAAAGTAGGAAATGATTGTCAGACATACAAAAATATTTTGGGAAAATTTGGAGAAAAGAGCAAAGCTAATAATAATGGCAAATATCTGTTGGATTTCTGCTCAGGACATGGACTGGTTATTACTAACACCATGTTCCAACATAAAAATGTGCACTAATTCACATGGAGAGAAGAGGCTAGGAATAAGAAAAGTCTCATTGACTATGTTATTGTTGATAGTGATGTTTTCTCCCTGGTGCAGGACACCAGAGTGTACAGAGGATTTGAAATTGGAAGTGATCACTATTTAGTCTTGAGCAGGATAAAATTGAATTTCATATTGAAAAGAATAACATGTAAGAAAGTTTTAAAGCAAATAAAAGTTGAGCAGCTCTCAGATGTGAACTGTAGACTAAAATACACAAAGATTATTGAAGAAAAAATGAAAGAGTTTGAGAACAGGAATCAAACCTTGGAGATTCAGTGGCAAACTCTGAAGAAAACATTGATTGATTGATTCTGCCAGAGACGCATGTGGTGAGGTTGTGTGCAAGGATAAAAAAATCAGAACTCCTTGGTGGACACAGGAAGTTAAAGAAGAAAGCATATCAAAAGTTCCTGTCAAATAAGTCAGCTTTTACTCTTACAGAATACAGAGACAAATGTAAGAAAGCTAAACAGTGTGTAAAACTAGCTAAACAAAAGTCATGGGAGGACTGTGGCAAGAATATAGAAAATAAATATCAAGAAGGTGGCAAAATATTCTGGAGGTTGTTGAAGAAGCTTAGGAATGGAGGAGTGCTGTAAAAGGAGTTAGAGATGACAAAGGTGACATGAAAACAGGAGAAAAAGATATCCTTGAAGTATGGAGTAATTACTTTGAAAAACTGCTAAACGAAACAAGCAGTGATGACAGCACAGTGATAAAAAACACTGACCAGGCAAGCAGTCAGGAATACATATCCATACTTGAAGTAGAAAAAGCCATCAAAGGCTTGAAATGTGGAAAGGCAGCAGGAGTAGATGATATTCGAACAGAAATGCTGAAGTATGGTGGTATAAAAGTCTTACAGTGGCTGCACTGCATAGTTCAGAAAGCCTGGACTGAGGGACGAATTCCTGATGATTGGAGTAAAGCTCTCATAGTACCCATACATAAAAAGGGAAATAAAACTGAATGTGAGAATTACAGAGGTATTTCCCTACTGAGTGTTCCTGACCAGATCTATGCAAGTATACTTGAGAAACAGTTGAGAAGAATTGTGGAAGAAAAGCTTGGTGAAGAACAAGCTGGATTCAGGCCAAATAGAGGCTGTCAGGATCAGATCTTCACTTTACGACAAATAGTCGAGAAAGCATGGGAATATAACAAAGATCTGCATTTAAGTTTTGTCGATTCAGAAAAGGTATGACAAGGTGCCAAGAGAGAAGCTATTCAATATGCTGCAGTTATATGGTGTCAATGGGGCATTATATCAAGCAATACTTAGTCTTTATTTGAGTTGTAAGTCAGCAGTTAGAATTGAAGGAAGTACAGGAAGACGGTTTAATGTTAAATCTGGTGTGAGACAAGGATGTACATTATCCCCTCTGTTATTCATTACCTATATGGATCACATTATGAAGGAAAGTGGTATTAAACCTGATATCAAAATTGGAGATGTTAATGTCAGCTCTTTGCTTTATGTGGATGATGTTATACTTCTAAATAAATCCACTACAAGTCTGCAAGATTCTCTGACTAAATTGAATAGCTGTTGTAATAGATATGGTATGAAGGTCGGCAATAAAAAGACAAAGACAATGAAAATAGGCAGAATCATTGAAAATGTCAACTGTGTTGTGAATGGAGAACCTGTTGAACAAGTAAAACATTTCAGCTATTTAGGCACGATTTTTACTGAAGATGGTAAATTAAATATAGAAATAGACAACAGAATCAGCAAAGCTGGTATGGTGGGAAGTCAATTGAATAAATTCATATGGAATAAGAGAGAAATTAGTCGGAACACTAAATTAGCTGTATACAAGACAGTGTTCAAACCAGTTTTAACCTATGGATCTGAGAGCTGGGTCAGAAGTAAAACACTTGACCAAATACTAGAGACCGCAGATATGAGAGTCCTGAGAAAGATTAGAGGCATGAACAGATGGCATCAATGGCAATATCATATTAAAAATGAGGATATTAGGAAAGAACTTGACATTGTCAGCATCCAGGAATGCGTTAGCAGAGCTAATCTCAGGTGGTATGGTCACTTAAATAGAATGGGAGAGAAAAGATTAGCAAAACAAGTGTTCTCTGCCAGGTTGGCAGGAAAACGACCCAGAGGAAGACCAAGATATAGGTGAATTGATACGGTACAAAGTGCCTTAGACGATAGAATTATAAGTTCTGATAATGTTGCAGTCTTGACATGTAACAGACTGATTTGGAGGAAAATTGTAGATAGGAAGTTAGTAATGATGTAAATTTTTCATGTAGTACTGTCATATCCTGTGCACCCCTTGAGGGTACATGGCAGGAATTTGATGATGATGCAAACAAATTTAACACCACTTGTTCACTCCCCAAAGGGAGTGAAACAACTCGTTTTATTATTTTCTGGAAATGAGCAAATAGCCACTCTCCACCTCTCACCATCACTGAACTTGAATGTATTCCCATAGTGTATTATTATTATGAGCAACTCCAAGGAGTCCTTAGACTCATCAAGGGAGGCCCTAAATATCATGTCAAGAACTATCCAACATTTGCACAGTATCTATCATATTTTGCTTTGAACTCATTCACAATCATGACACCCACAACAGACTCTGGCAACCTATTCCACTCATTCACTACTCCTAGTTTTAACACCCTTGCTAACTACACTCTTACTCAGTTTCAATGGATGGCACCTAGTTCTCTCGCCAACACACCTGTTCTGAAAAATTTCCTCTGAATTAATCTTGTAAATAACCCTTCAGTAATTTGTATGTCTCAATCATATCATAATCTCTTTTCCACCTATCAACCAGTTTCTGTAACTCACAAATCAATCTTCAACATGTTCTCGTAAGGTTCATTCCATAGACCTGCTACCATCCTGGTCACTCACTTCTGGATCCTCTCCACCTCCTCCTCACCAAGAATTAATTAACCCTGGTACCCAGATCTGCACGCAGTAGTCAAGATGGAGTCTCATCAAGGCTCGATAAAAAGGAACAATAACTTGCTTGTCTCTGCTTTCAAAGTATTCTTCAGTAACCAAGTGATCTGGGCTCAAGGAGATGTATGATTGATTGGGTCTTCTGCTGTGAATCTTTGGACTCCATGAAGGTGCCTGTATAATAATAATAATAATAGATGGAGAATTAAGTTGTGTGAAGTAGAGTGCCCGCCTGTGATGAGTCTTTGGACTTCTTGGAGGAGTCATGTCATAATAAAAATATTATTATTATGCTATGGACATTCAAATATGAATATGTATAGATATCTACATGTAATGAACAGCATGGGTTTAATAAAAGGAAGGTTATATTTGAACAACTTGCTCAGGCTCTTAACAGAAAGAATGTATAGAAGACTGCTGCATAACTGGAGAATATGGGTTTGGATTGTAAAATATTAGTGTGGACTAATATGGGGTATATGGGGATGTAAATCTGCCATATTTAAGATGACCAGTGGTGTACCAAAAATGAATAAATCAGCATTACTCGATGAAAGCTATGCATTTCAGTATGATACAAGTTAGAGAGGTAAGGTATGAAATAGATAATTCATGCTGCTATGATTCGAAAGAAATATTTCTACATTTATGCTGTAATGTGGAAAGTAAAAATGAAAAGAAATCTGACAAGGAAATCCTCTCATTTAAAATCAAATTTTAGATACAGAAATAATAAAAAGATGTATTTCATAATATCAGTTCTTATACAGTGTCACCATTTGTTATCACATTTGAATCCATGTTTTTTTTTTTCTTTTTTCTTTTTTCAATTAAACAACAAGAACCCCAGAACCATCCCAAAATATGGTACTTTCAAAGCCTCATTATTAGAACCAACCAATCTACTCCATTGACAATGTCTTTATGAGGAAAAAAAAAAAAGGATGATATTCATCTTGCAAATTTCTTTATAAAAATGGACATAAAACAAAACTAACTTTAAACAATAAGAAGAAACTCAAAGCAATTCAGCTATTATTATTATTATAAGGATCATAATCCAACCTAATGGAAAAAACATTTCAAAAAAATAACCCACTTTACAAACATCCATTCTGATACACTGTCCCTCTCCACTGAAATATACACATGACCA
The DNA here is from genome assembly GCF_054136105.1 of Typopeltis vanoorti. Lineage (NCBI taxonomy): Eukaryota > Metazoa > Arthropoda > Arachnida > Uropygi > Thelyphonidae > Typopeltis > Typopeltis vanoorti. The sequence continues at coordinate 122,768,071 of NC_143555.1, read as the reverse complement.
GCTATCTTTTCCTGGGCCACAACAAAGAAGTACTTTGCAGATGAAGTATTCACTATTATATCATAGTCTGTACAGTATCTGCAGAAATGAAACATAATAGATATGCCAGTTCTTACAACAATAAGTGAGGTCTTACAAAATATTTCATAGTGTTTACTCACAGAATAAACTTGAAAAGGGCATACATTGTGCAAAAAAGGTTTTGGTTTATTATTATTATTAAGAGAGACCTCCAGGGACTCATCGAGGGAGGCCACATACTACACGCACCAGTTATCATACTTACTCTTGAATTCATTCACACTGCTTGCATTCACAACATCCAATGGCAATCCATTCCAATCACGCACCACCCTATGAGAGAAAAATCTAGCCCTTAACCCTTCTTAGTGGTATTCATTTTCAGCTTCCAAGGATGCCTTCTTGTCTTTTCCCCACCCTCCATAAATTGCATCAATTGAAATCCTGTATGAGACTTTCAGAAATTTGTAAGTCTCAATCATATCACCCCTCCCTTTTTTTTTCTCCTGTTTGCTAGTGTCTGCAGTCAACAAATTCTCAATCTTTCTTCATAATAGTATTCCATAATCCTGGTATCGTTTTAGCACTCTCTCCAATATATCAGAATCACAACAGTAACCAACAGACCAGACCTGCGCACAATAGTCTAAATAAGGTCTTATCAAGGCCTTGTAAAGAGGCAAAATGACATCCTTATCTTTACATGTGAATGTTCATTTCAGCATTGCAATTATCTTTTGAGTTGTATTTGCAATCTTTGCTACATGGCCCCTCCAAGATCCCTAGCCTCATCAGTTTCTTCTAGCATAATCCCACCAATATAATAAGACATTGGATATCTAATCACGCTGAAGTGAATGATTTTACATTTACTGACATTGAACTGATATCCATTTTCCCATGCTCACAATTCAGGCCTATTCAAATCATTCTGCAAGTACTGCATATCAGCAGCATTCCTGATTACCTATCTTTGCATCATCAGCAAATAGCTATATGTCGTCCTCGTGGTTAGCCTAGTGGCTATGCACTTCGCAACCATATGCCTGGGAAAGGAGTGTCCTAGGTTCGATTCCCGTCGACAACGCGAGGAGATTAAGGATCTTCCTCAGTCATAGCCAAGTTAGCCGGTCTTGGGCGTGGACAGATGGTTTTTTCCACCAGTTTATTTGGGGTTTTTCATCCCGCACGCAGGCAAACTGGTCCAGTGAACACAAACGAATTATACTCAGGAATACTGACCCAGCCATAGGTCTGATTCGTCAGCTATGCCGGTTCCAGAGCCCAGATAAAATTTGGGGGGACTGAGATGGTGCCATATCTCCCTGTAAAGGGGACTCACGGTCGCGTATCATCATATGATTATTATTATTAGCTTTATGTTGCTTGTGAGATCCTTTCTAATATCATTGATGTATAGATTGAATAACAGTGGACCAAGCACTGATCCTTGTGGTACACCAGTGGTTACCTTAAATCTTGCAGACTCACATCCCCTGTATTCCACTTTTTGATATCTGTCAGTCAGCCATCCTCTTATCCATGCTAATATTCTATAATCCAAACCCATATTCTCCAATTTATGCAACAGTCTACCATGCTGTATTCTGTCAAAAGCCTTAGCAAAATCCAAAAGTCATGGCATATCTGTTCCCCTTGTCTAGTTCAATGGTAACATTGTTAGAGAATGTGAGCAAGTTGCTAAAACATGGCCTTCCCTTAGTAAATCTATGTTGCTAATTGCAAAGTAGAGATTCACTGTCAACTCATTTCTGAAGGCGGGCCCTAACCAATTTTTTCGAAAATCTTCGCCACCACTCATGAGATACTAATTGGCCAATAGTTGAATCCATCAGTTTTTGCACCATCCTTGTGTAATGGAATCTTCCCTGTTCGGAGATTCATATTAAACAGTCTGGTCAAAGTAATAGCCAGTTCAGCTGAATACTCTTTTAGCCCACATGCTCATATCCCATCAATCCCTATTGCTGAATTTTTATTCAATTTGTGCAAGAGCTCTAATACTTTGTCCTCATATACCTGAGTTTCTTCATCCAGTGAAGAGATAGCAGTGAGCTCAATGTCATGTACACCAGGTTGATAGCTTTTAACAAAATGGGCACCCATTAGATGAACAATCTCTTCTGCATCTGTAACCCTCATGCCATCTGTATTTAGAAGAGTCATTCTTTCATATTCATTCTTTCTTTTACTTGCAGCATATCGATAGAATTCTTGTGGGTTGTCATGTGGCATGCAGAGCCAGTTTCTTTTCATGCTTAGATTTAGCTTTCTGTACAACAGTTGTGACTCTTCTTGGCCTGCTGCTTATAATTTTCATAATGGACATCATCCTTATGCACACGGTATTCCTTCCACATCATCCTTTCCTTACGAATCTCTTGCTTAATAAGATTACACATCCATTTGACTCCTAATGAAAACAGCCTGGGCTATTACAAAGATTTTAAGTCTTAATCAAACTTATTCTCTACATATCTGAAAAATATGATTTATGCATCTAGGAAACTAACACAGGAATTGACACCTCACAGCTTGACAATATTTTAACTTATCCTGCTGCTACTGCATCATGTTTTAGTATTAGGTGAAGGCAAAAATATGTTGCCCATCAGAATTACATCTTTCAAATGTACTGGTACATACCAAGGCAATTCATAACAAAAGTGAAGTAGGCTTTACATGCTATCAGATACTCTAGCTTCAAGTGCAAGAATTTGTTTAGTTTAGCTTTGAATAAAAAAAAATTCTTGATCCTGCATGTGACTCAACCAAATTGATTATCCTACAAAATAAAAAAATATATAAATATAAATAAATTAAAAAAAAAATAGATATCTACATCAAAATTTTTGTATGTAATTTTAAATGATAAAAGAAATTACAAAGGTAACTGACCACAATGTCCAGTTAGTCAAGATTTTCAACATCCAACAAACAATAATTTTAAGATGTATGAAGCTCAAAAGAAGTGCCTCAAAAGTCTTCTGAAACTATGTAAAAAACAATACGATGAATATTGTTAAAAAACAATATTCAATATTGTTTGTACCTGAGCATGAAAAGAAACTAGCTCTGCGTGCTAAAGATTCAACAATATGATGAATTACTTGAATGTTCTAGTGTTGCCCAACAAGTAATTCTCAAAAAAATTCCAGTTCATCCACTAATGAGTAATAACCACATCAAATAAAAATTATTCATTTATTCAGTAAGAGATAAGGTGCACTCAACTCAACATCAAACATTTTGTTAAAATTAAGTATTTATGTTATGGAATATATTTCTAAGTAGCACCAATGTCTAACCTTAGTTATTTTGATTACTACGGATACCTAGTTGTTTCAGCAACTGATGAATCCACTCTTATTCCTCAAGAGATACCCTGATGATATGTTAAGATTATACTTAGAAGGGACTACATAAAGACCAATTAATAATAACTGATACCATTTTTAAACTTGATGTTTTAAATTATAATATCTTTGCATCTCACAGCTACTGCAGCAGCAGCTTATATCTGAAAAGGAGTTTGCCAAGTGGTCTGATGCAAAACCAAATTCAGAGTGCAAAATAATAATAAAAAAAAAAACTATTATTTTGAACAGTGCAATGAAAGGGTTTTTTTTTTTTTTTTGGAGGGAGGGGTATGACAAATGCTAATTGATTTTCTAAGCTAAGTAAATAGCAATAAACTAAGCAGAATTTAAATTAAAATGGCATGATAGGAGTTAGGTTAGACGCACGGGTTCTGAGAACAGCTGGAGGATGCCATTACACCAGAATGGCCTAAGCATGCAGGACGATCAAGATTTTCTGATTTCAATGCTGATGAAAGTTTAAGGAAGCCAATTTAATGCCAAAGAGTTAAAACCATCAGATAAGTTTAATGCATTCCTTCTCGGGTCCATCTGTCTTTTCAGCAAGAAAAATCCATCAGTTATAATTCAGACACTAGTAAGTAGAGATATTCCTTGGTCATCAAATGTAAAAGTTTGTGAAAGAATACAATACTAGTTGCTCAGCTTATCTTTTGGCAAAAGTGCATGAAAATGATAAGGTTAGGATATGGCTCAAAGGCATGAGACAAACATTTTGAAATCAGGTTTCTTCCTGTTTTGTTTCCTACTCTCCCACCCAAATTATGTGAGTTTTTTTTATCTCCTAGGTTTTCAAATAATCTTTCATGAGTGGAAGCAACATAAAAACAGTACCTCATATATGAAAAACTGAATCAAGTATTAAGAAAGAAAGGGGACCAACTACAACTACTTGGCCCACATGTTTATTAGTAGTACTGTTATTGCTGCTACTATAATTTGGGAGGAGTGGAGAGGGGGGATTTTAATTTAAATTTTCAACAATTAAAAACAATAAATGGTTTCCCAGTAGCTGCTTCTCAATTACAGCCAATCTCCTTCTTCTCAGTACTGGGCTTTTCAATATACATATTATATTTGAGATCCTAAGATCTTCTTTGAATATATCCAGCTTTCATTTTATCTCCCTATAAAAAAATGGCAATCTTTATCATTGAATTATTATCCAATTTCTCTCACTAACTCTTTCTAATGTAATGGATAAAACAATTAACAGTGAACTTTTGTGCTAGCTGAAATGTCTCAACTAATAAGTGATCATCCATACAGATAATACAGAGAATCCCCTTGCATAATTGTCTCCCTACCTTTAGAAAAATGTCAATGAAAAATTTAGCAAACAGTTACTCTTATATCTATAAGCAACTCTAATCAGATTTGGTACAAAAGTCAATTATGTAAACTCCTATCAGACAGTTTTTTTACTTGACTTTTTTGTCTGGTTGTACATAATGTGTAATGTAAATGACGGATTATTACCCTTAAACTTTGCAATTAATGCTGAGATCACACGAGGTTCTTTCACCTATGCTGGTTTTGATATACATCAGTGACTTTCTCTAGATGACTGCAAATTATTATTACTATTATAGAAGAGTTTCCATGGTGCCTGAAGACTCATCATTGGAGGCCTGCACCATAACCATCATTAACACAATATCTATCACACACCCTCTGTCCAAAAAGAAACCGAACTTTTCGAAAATAGAAGAAACTAGTGGCGCCACCTGTTGCATCTTTTTGCTGTCGAAAGCGGCAACCTTCATTAGTGTTGCGACAACTGTTTATGACATTTGTTTTATTAGAAGCCAAGTTATAGTGCCAAGAGTGACAGTGTGTTTTGATGAATGGTCAGAAAATGGGTCTCAAACAGAGCTGTGATTGACTTTTCTGTTAAACTTGGTAAAAATTTTACTGAAACACATCAAATGCTTCAAAAAGCATACGGTGATGAATGCTTATCCCATATTCAAGTTTACAAGTGGTTTAAGCAATTTCAAATAGGTTGCGAGATGCTCGAGGACGACGATGAAAAGCCGGGCCGTCCAAAAACTAGACTGAGCAAAGTTAATATCTAAAAAGTGTGTGATTTCAACAAAGAAACCCTGAAATCATCTGTGAGATTGATTGAAGATGAATCAGGGATTCCAAAATCAACTGTACACAACATTTTGACCGAGAGTTTGGGCCTTCGTAAATTGAATTTGCGATTTGTTCCCCACAAGTTGATCGATGACCAAAAAATGTATCGAACTGAACACTGCAAGGACTTCATTAAAACCTCTCATAATGACTCAAACTTTCTTGAAATGATCGTTACTGGTGACGAAACACGGTGTTTAGAGTATGAGCCCGAAACAAAGTGCCAGAGTGCTGAGTGGAGACCGCCAGAAGAGGGGCATCCGAAAAAAAGTCACTTGGAGAAGTCAAAAGTAAAGATGCTGATTTGTTTCTATGATTCAAAGGGCATTATACACAAAGATTTCGTTCCGCTTGGCCAAAGGGTCAATGTTGATTTTTAACTCGAAGTTTTGAAGTAATTTATAGCAAGAATTCGTCGCGCATGGCAGCGCTTCCCAAACTGTGGGCCACAGCCTTCTTGGGAGCCATAGCTTTTGTTCAGGGGGCCGTGAAATAATGAAAACAAATTTAAAATCTTTTAAGACTAAGGAAATTTTTTTTTAATCTTAAAAGAAACGTATTTAATTTTTATTACTTTCTATCTTTATTACTAATCGTTTAGTAATACAATTAGTAATATTTCTTTATTATTAATCGTTTTATGTTTCATGTGCTTGTACTGCAAATGTACAATAACAATATATCTATCTATATAAAAATATGAGATAATGTGCCCATGTCAAATGTGTATGCAAGATGCTAAAAATGTAATATTTACATTTGATTTTTGCAATATTCGCTATGTATGTTTTGTATTGAATATAAATACAATAAATATTATAATAATATATGTCTGTATTACGATTTTTTTTCGAGAGTAGGCAGCGAAATATTTTAATTTTTCCAAGGGGGCCCTGACATCCATTAGTTTGGGAAGCACTGCTACTGCATGAATATCGTGATGCAGGCAGCTGGTCACTTTTGCACGATAATGCACCATCTCATCGTTTGTACATTGTGAGACAGTTTTCAAGCAAAAACCAAGTTTGTGTGTTGGATAATTCGCCGTATTCACCTGATTTAACACTCTGTGACTTTTTGCCGATGAAAGGAAAGCGATACGACACCATCGAAAACGTTCAAGCGGCAGTAACCACGACCCTCAACAGTATCCCAAAAACTGATATAAAAAACTCATTTAACGAATTAATTGACCGTATCAAACGCTGTATCAAAGCTGAGGGAGAGTATATTGATTGAAATAAATGTTTTGCATAATTATAATTGGCCTGTGTTTTATTTTCTATCAAAAGTTCAGTTTCTTTTTGGACAGAGGATGTACATCTCTTTAAATTTGTTCACTGACAAAGCACTCACAACTACCTCTGGCAATGCATCCAATCAGTTATCATTCTTCAAGAGTGATAAATGAGGAGTGCCAGAAAATTGTAAGAAAAAGTGTGGTTAGCCAGGGTGTGGTTATGTGCTGGCTAACCATATTCTTCAAGAGGTAACCTCTTATTCTCTCCTCTTGTACTGAAAAGTTTCTTTACCATCTACTATAAAAACCCCTTTGATAACTTATGTTTCTATCACATCCCCTTTTTTGTGCTTATTAGCTAATCCACCTTCAGTAATGGTTTGTGGATTCATTAATCATCCTCACATGGAGAAACTCCACAAACCACTCACAATTTTTTTTTTTCCTGTCAACCCAGTTTTTACAATAGCTGCACTCCTTTTTTTCTCATCTTGTTAATTTGCATAATGCAAAGTTTGTCACAGGTATAATACGAAACAAAAAGAAAACATCTCCCAAGAGCAAGCTATCTGTAATCTCGATATCCAAGCTGGAAAGGCCTCTGTTCAAATCTCATCTAAAATTTCAATGAACCTTTATAAGAGCTTTTAAACTGATGATGAATTACCTGGTCTCAATTGGAGGTAGTAGAGTTGTTTCCCTCAGAAACTTGGATTTTTCATTCAGTAAAACAGGCAAACTGGCCACAAGAACATGCAATTAACAGTCATGATATACTAGCCTCATAGCCTTAATTGCTTCAGCTGTAATCCCAAATAACAAGTCCAAAGAACTCATATAATTGCTTTCATTAGTTAATTTTTAAGGTTCCATCCTGGCAATGGGTTCTTCTCAGATATTAATGGCGTGAGTCAAAGGTCATCCACAAATCCTAGTAGAACAATGCAAGCAATACATTATGTTCCTATTCATATATATTTATAGATCTTTGGATTACAAACAAATACATTATGCTTTCCATTCTGACATAAGGTTAATTTCCTATTGCATGTGAAAAATATACTTTAATTGAGAGCACAAAATTTTATCAAAATCTATCAACCAGTGTAAGAGATGAAAAATTACAACACAATGGACAAATAGATGCATCCACAAACAATACTGGAAGCTTGAAGCAAATGGAAAGAAAATCTGATTCTCATTAGCAATACTGAAATGATTGATATCACTCTATAAAATAATAAATTACACAGAATACAGATACTAATTTACAGCTAAATTAAGGAGCCCACATTTTTGCATACAATGTTCCTACCTTTGCAAGGCTTGCTGTGAAGAGAACACATTCATATATTTCCCCCATTTTCTGTAAGAATTCATCTACATAAGGCCTCTTTAACACATAAACCTAGAAAATAAAGGGGGACTACATCTACATCTAATTTCAGCAATGGAATATTTATACAATAAAAATATTAATATTTCTGCACATTATTAAAATATGATAATAAAGAAGAATTTTAAAAATTTGGATGAAATAAAAATAAAATTAAATTAAAATATACATAAAGATATGCATAATTTAAGTGAAGACAATGTTCAAGAAACAAAAAAATCTTCTTGATTTTTTTGCATGCTTGGTTTAGACTAGTATGAAGTTTCAAATCCCTTATAAATCTACCCTAAGGATTTGAAATCTAGTTACAAAAGAGAGTAAAAAAAGTTTTAAAAATAATCTCAATTGTATGCTTCTTAGATGGAATACTTGCACACTCAAATATACGCTATTTTAAGTGATATTAATCTCAATGTCAACACAGGGGAATATAAAAGATGACTCTTCGCAGATGTATGTCATCCTTGTAATTATATAAGTCTCCATTCATATTTGTAGATTTAGGGACTCAAAAACACACGTGTTGAACAGATTATTTTATTAATTACAAATAAAATAAAACTTGACGTTTCGACCTCTATATCGAGGTCATCATTGGAAGAATACAACTGTATACAGAACCAAGCTAGCTACATGCTTATGCTTTCTATATCAGTAAACTAAATCTACGTAGTTAATAAATCTTTTTTCTAGCCTGACCTCTAGTGATAGAAAGGAAAAACAAAAATAAATAGAGAAAGAAATAAAATTATATATAAAAAAAAAAAAAATTATATATATATTATAAATAGATAAATGCAACTACAATAAACTGTTAGAGTCCTCATGTATTAATATTCTGGATAGTTACAAAATGATTTCTTTCAGTTGCTATTGAATGTTCTAAACACTTCACCAGGTTGTCTTCTTGTAGTGGGAATTTTTCTAATGCTAGTTTAGGATGTTATACAGGTTGTAGATGGGTCCTCCACATTCTTGAAATGGTGAGGCCATCATTTTTGTTGAGATTTGGGTTGTGTTTGAGCATTTCACAAGACTCTTTAAATTTTCTCTCAAACCAGGTTTTGGTGCGGTGTAGGGACTTGGTATTTTTCCAGTCAATTCTATGGTATGTTTGGAGTGCATGGTCAGAAAGGCCTGTTTTACCGAAGTGGAGGTATTTAATGTGTCGTTTGTGTTCGTCTTGTCTGATTGGGATAGTTCGCCCTGTTTCCCCTATGTATGGTATGTTACATGTGCAGTGTATTTTGTATACCCCTGGGTATGCTAGGTGTGGAAGAGGATCTTTAGAGGAACTGAGTAGGTGTCTTAGCTTATTTGGGGGGTGTCTTAGCTTATTTAGCTTATTTCAAGAATGCCATTGCCATTCCTTATGTTAGAGGCATTTCTGAAAAAATAGACAGAACACTTCGCAAATACAACATTAAAACTACCTTTAAACCCCCAAATAAGCTAAGACACCTACTCAGTTCCTCTAAAGATCCTCTTCCACACCTAGCACACCCAGGGGTATACAAAATACACTGCACATGTAACATACCATACATAAGGGAAACAGGGTGAACTATCCCAATCAGACAAGACGAACACAAACGACACATTAAATACCTCCACTTCGGTAAAACAGGCCTTTCTGACCATGCACTCCAAACATACCATACTGACTGGAAAAATACCAAATCCCTACACCACACCAAAACCTGGTTTGAGAGAAAATTTAAAGAGTCTTGTGAAATGCTCAAACACAACCCAAATCTCAACAAAAATGATGGCCTCACCATTTCAAGAATGTGGAGGACCCATCTACAACCTGTATAACATCCTAAACTAGCATTAGAAAAATTCCCACTACAAGAAGACAACCTGGTGAAGTGTTTAGAACATTCAATAGCAACTGAAAGAAATCATTTTGTAACTATCCAGAATATTAATACATGAGGACTCTAACAGTTTATTGTAGTTGCATTTATCTATTTATAATATACATATAATTTTTTTTTTTTTTATATATATAATTTTATTTCTTTCTCTATTTGTTTTTCCTTTCTATCACTAGAGGTCAGGCTAGAAAAAAGATTTATTAACTACGTAGATGTAGTTTACTGATATAGAAAGCATAAGCATGTAGCTTGGTTCTGTATACAGTTGTATTCTTCCGATGATGACCTCGATATAGAGGTCAAAACGTCAAGTTTTATTTTATTTGTAATTAATAAAATAATCTGTTCAACACGTGTGTTTTTGAGTCCCTAAATCTACAAATATGATCACCATGTAACCCTAAAAGAAAGAATATAAGTCTCCATACTGACAAAAGTAACTGATGCAACAAATTTGGTATGAAAATCAGCTATTAAAAAAAGAACAATAACCATGAATGATATGTAGACATAACAAAGAAGTGAAGTGATACAATGAGAAACCAAATGAAGAAAGAGAAATCAATGAGAAGATCAGGCTGAGAGCATATATAAAGCAAAGGTGAAACCAGTTTTTTTTTTTTTTTTTTTTTTTTTTTTTTTTTTTTTTTTTTTACACACAGATATGAGAGCAGCTGGGTTAGAAAAACAATTGATCAAAAACTAAAGATTACTAATGTGAAAAATGACAATATTAGCTAGGAGCATGACATCATCATAATTCAAGGATGAACATATGAACCAACCTAAGGTAATAAGGTAGCACAAGAAAAATCTTGTTGATTATTCTGTATACTGGTTTAGACTATATGAAGTAAAACAGTAGGATAAAGAACTAGAGAAAAAAAATTGAGATACAGATTACTGAGGCAGATGGAGGTGGTCTTAGAGTGGGGGGGGGGAGCTCAAATTAAAAACCTAATAAATGATAAACTAATATGGAAAAAATTCCTAACAGGCATCTTAGCATGAAATTTTATGCTGGACTATTATAGTATCCTTTATATACCTTAAAAGAACATTCTGAAAATAACGATTATCAAAGAAATGTAAAAAGCAAAAAATACATAAAATAGCTTCTTATTCATATTTCTATATATACAATGTAAAAGTCAACTTTCATTGTAGCAAACTCATAAGCCACAGGAACATTTGTTAGAGTAGAAGTCTGTTATAGTGAAAATCTGACCTAGCAAATTTCCTTTAGAATAGCAGTGCCTGTGCAGCTTTGGTTGGGACTTTTCAGCATTTGGTGGTTGTAGTGAGCAAGTTTGTTGCAATGGCATACCAAATGACTGGCAAAGAACCACCTAACAATAATAATCAGAAAAAAGACAAGACAAATCCAGAAAATTACATACAGAGGAATAAAGGTTTTGCCCATTAAATAGATGCACAAAAATAATTTCAATGAATAATCTGATGAGCAACAAGGATCTATGGAAAAAAAGATCAACACATGCAATATTTATATTAAAACAAATAAAGGATCATTAAAATTCTAAATAACAACAAATCTAATTTCGTCTATACGTTTGATAACTGTGTCATCTGATATCAGTATCATACCTATTTGTATTTGGAATTTTTTTTTATGTACTGAATGAATTAATATTTTTGTATGTAAGTACATCTATTCAGTTTTCTATCTTAGGTGGACATCACTAATTCCCACACCACTCTTTGGGTAACTTTGAAAGATAAGGATACATTTCAATATCACTTTTGCAGACTGTAATAAACACATTGGTTACAATTTTTTTTCTTTTTTCTTTTAAAGCAGATTTCTAAAATGTTTCAATAAACTGTCTAAAAATATTCCACCCTTCATTTGATTTCCCAGTTTAATTTATATGAATTTTAGTTTCTGTACTAGCTATTAGGCTAGCCAGGGTTTGCATTATTAATCACATTTGCTTAACCATTAGAAAAATGAATTATTACAAACCTATGATTCAGTCAGTCAATCAATCAGCTATAGTCACATTTATAGTTTTTCTGATGTGTATCAGAAAAAGGGAAGATCTCTATTTACAGAAAGACCTCATATACCAACAGATACTTTCATGTACAACACTCCAAAAGCTTGGCATTATTTCTATTATTTTTATATTATGTAAACATGCTCGCTCACTCCCTCATTATTGAAGAAGAAGAATCATCCAAGAACTAAAATTTCTCATAATCTTTCAGAAGAATGATTATTGTAAACAGACTATTAATAAGCTCCTGTTTAATCTACCAGCTCATCATATTGAAGACAATAATGATGTAAAATGTTGTATTTTTCTCTTTCATATATATCAGCTATATTTTACCAAATGTCATATAATGTAATGTAATGCTATATGTCAGATAGCTTAGTAAATCAGTTGTATCAAATATATATATATATATAAAGATAGCCAAAATTCACAAAAAATATAAAATCTGCACTTCTTTCACTCCTGTAACTAAACTCCATTCCTTGCTTGGTACAGCGAAACCAAACCACGACAGCTTAAAACATCCAGGAGTTTACCTTCTTTGGTATAAATGCAATGCACCGTATTTAATCAGAGGGGAAAAAAAATCTACTGAACAACATATAGAGTAGCATGTGAGAGATATCACCACAGCAGAACTACAGCCATCTCTCTATCTAATCACGTTCTTAATTCTTCTAACCTTGACAATGAAGATTCTACTACTCATCCAGTGATCTGGGATAAATCAGAAAACATATTTAGATACTATGATGACCTTCGGGGGGTGCTTAAAGGTCAAAGCTGTATAACTGAGAGGAGACCTCTACATAGCCTTTAAAGGAATGCAGAGAACCGACCAGGGCTTCTGACCTAAAGTCTAAATCTCACCTTCTTGTGATGCACCCTGTTGGGTATCTACCAGGAAACTGAAGGAAAGAGGATGGGCTGGGAATTTGGGATTTAGCTGACCAAATTGTAATTCTTATTGGCTTAAACCAAATTACAAAATGATGGTACAACATGACAAAATTTCATGCCGGCTGGGGCATCGCCTGGTTAAACAAGCCCCCCCCCCCCCCCTGTTGTTTTCACCAGGGAACCAGGGTGAATAACGAAAAGTCAGCTACTGGAACAAATCTGAAAAAGCATCCCAACTCAACATCACCAGAGTTAAAGATCGGTATTATCAACATAAGAAGCCTGAATTGCAAAGAAATGGAGCTAGCTGAGGAATTAGATAAGTACCAGACCGACATAATAGGGGTGACTGAAACAAAAAAGACAAAAACTGGTGAGATCTTTCTGAGCAATAAATATAAAATGTTATATTCAGGCAATGACAATCAAGGAAAAGAAGGAGTAGCCATTGTATTCAACACTAAATACGAGGCTGATCTTCTTGAATGGCAGGCAGTCTCAAGTAGAGCGATGTGGACAAATATCAGAATGGGGAACTGGACAATGAGACTTATTTGTGCCTATGGTCCCACAGAAAGTTCTACTAAGGTAGAAGTGGAAGAATTTTTTGAGGCTTTAGAAAAAGCAACTGACACAATGAAAAAGGAAAAGTTGGTCCTTGTTGGGGATCTAAATAGCAGAGTAGGAAATGATTGACAGACATACAAAAATATTTTGGGAAAATTTGGAGAAAAGAGCAAAGCTAATAATAATAGCAAATATTTGTTGGATTTCTGCTCAGGTTACTAACACCATGTTCCAACATAAAAATGTACACAAATTCACATGGAGAGAAGAGGCAAGAAATAAGAAAAGTCTCATTGACTATGTTATTGTTGATAGTGATGTTTTCTTCCTTGTGCAGGACACCAGAGTGTATAGAGGATTTGAAATTGGAAGTGATCACTATTTAGTCTTGAGCAGAATAAAATTGAATTTCATATCGAAAAGAATAACATGTAAGAAAGTTTTAAAGCAAATAAAAGTTGAGCAGCTCTCAGATGTGAACTGTAGACTAAAATACACAAAGATTATTGAAAAAAAAATGAAAGAGTTTGAGAACAGGAACCAAACTTTAGAGATTCGGTGGCAAGCCTTGAAGAAAACCTTGATTGATTCAGCTAGAGAGGCATGTGGTGAGGTTGTCGGCAAGGGTAGAAAAATCAGAACTCCATGGTGGATACAGGAAGTTAAAGAGGCAGTGAAGGAAAAGAAGAAAGCATATCAAAAGTTCCTGGCAAATAAGTCAGCTTGTGCTCTTAGAGAATACAGAGACAAATATAAGAAAGCTAAATACTGTGTAAAACTAGCTAAACAAAAGTCATGGGAGGACTTTGGCAAGAACATAGTGTTAGATATTGAATGGAAAACTTACTGACAAGTTATTCATTCAAGATCTAACATGTAAGCTTTACAAAATTACAAAGAAATTTGCATAATACCTGCTTACCAGCGGAAGGTGAGAAACATGTAATTTGTTGTATATGAAAGTATGCATCAGAATGAGTAATATATTGAAATTTATTTATTGTAAAACGGAAAACTAAAAATCAAGAATAATATCAGATTAGTATTTCATGTAAAGGAATAATGGCTTAATTTATGTATTATCAAACTATCATAAAATCGTAAGTTGCTAGGTAAGAAATGACTAATAGGATCAACGGTCATTATATCAAGCAATACTTAGTCTAAGCCGCAAGTACCTGTCGTAAAGCCGAAGGCTGACATAAGCGCTTTTCATCGAAAAACAACACCTAATAGCAAGGAGGAAAAGCAAGGGGATCAACCTAACGATGATGTAAGCTATGGATCATGCAAAAAACAATACGGAAAAGAGCTGAGAAAAAGTATTTATGGCAATACGCGCCAAGCTCAAGGCGTTTTTCCTGTTTTCTTCGGAGATCGAGGACTCTCAACGTGTGATCGGAGATAGGACAAGCCGAGGGTGCTATGTAGACGACAGCCAGCCGTATTCATTACCTGTGCTGAGAAGTATTCTGCGGAGATCTGTACGAGAATCAACAGCTCATGGAGAATGGTGCCAAATGCTGTAATATCCACCCGAGTGAGTGGAAAAAGCTCATAGCAACAGCTATTTCTTGATTTGTGTCTGGTAGCAGAGAACGAAACAACTCAGTCACAAGACGAAGGATGACCCGAGCAACACGTGGCAGCTAACAGACCTTCGGAGGGACTTGGTAAAGTAAAGATTCCTTTGTTTTATATCTCGAGATTGTTGAAGGTAGAATAGTGTCTTGATAAAGACAGACAGGACATTTCAGAGAACTTTGATAGGATAGAGTAAATAATACAGCCAATTCTATTAGACAAAGAATTGTATATCATAAATCTCTAACGTGTATATGATTGAAATAGTGAAAACCCTTTGTTAACTGAGTAAACTTAACTAAGAGAGAAATGATTTGAGAAGTGTCTATTTAAAGTAAATGTGAATGAAGGAACTTGACTTGAGTATAACATTGTTTAAATTATCCATTTGTATTACATGATTTTGCATGTCAGTTTATGTGAGAAATTCAGATTAGTATTGAACAGTTTGTATAGATGAGCATAACACATTAACTCAGCTAGAAATCAGAAGTTTTGATAACTTGATACAACATTTAATGTACCTGTCATTTAGCATTAACAAACATGTTTCGTTACTTGAAACTGAGTCTTGCCTGAATTCGAGGTGTCAACCTACTATTTATAAAATTCGTTCCAACTAGCGGGAAAGAGTTTAGAAAATTATATAATAGAGATTAGATCTTAGGTCACGACTGCAAGGAACCGAGATCTATATACTTGCGTGTGATTTTAGATTAATGTATATGCCTAAAACCTAGGAATATTTCCGAGCCTGAAATATATTCTTGTTATAGGAAGCTGGCTGGTGCAGTTAAAATATAAATTTTCCAGTTTCTGAATAGGAAATATCCCTAGGAGTCAACACAGGTTATATATGGTAGCCAAGATGTTAAGATATAAGATAGAGAGATAGAGAACAATATATATATAAGTAATAACGATAAGAAAAAATGATAACGATAACAATAGAACATAAATATCAAGAAGGTGGCAAAATATGTAAAAGTACTGTAAAAGGACTTAGAGATGATAAAGGTGACATGAAAACAAGAGAAAAAAGATATCCTTGAAGTATGGAGTAATTACTTCGAGAAATTTCTAAATGAAACAAGCAGTAATAGCACAGTGGTAAAAAATACTCAACAGCCATACATTCAGGAATACATATCCATACTTGAAGTAGAAAAAGTCATCAAAGGCTTGAAATGTGGAAAGATGATATTCAACCAGAAATGCTGAAATATGGTAGTATAAAAGTCTTACAGTGGCTGCACTGCACAGTTCAGAAAGCCTGGACAGAGGGACGAATTCCCGATGATTGGAGTAGAGCTCTAATAGTACCCTTATATAAAAAGGGAAATAAAACTGAATGCGAGAATTACAGAGGTATTTCCCTACTGCGTGTTCCTGGCAAGATCTATGCAAGCATACTTGAGAAACGGTTGAGAAGAATTGTAGAAGAAAAGCTTAGTGAAGAACAAGCTCGATTCAGGCCAAACAGAAGCTGTCAGGATCAGATCTTCACTTTACGACAAATAGTTGAGAAAGCATGGGAATATAACAAAGATCTGTATTTAAGTTTTGTCGATTTGGAAAAGGCATATGATAAGGTGCCAAGAGAGAAGCTATTCAATACGCTACAGTTATATGGTGTCAATGGGGCATTATATCAAGCAATACTTAGTCTTTATTTGAGTTGTAAGTCAGCAGTTAGAATTGAAGGAAGTACAGGAAGATGGTTTAATGTTGAATCTGGTGTGAGACAAGGATGTACGTTATCCCCTCTGTTATTCATTATCTATATGGATCACATTATGAAGGAAAGTGGTATTAAACATTATATCAGAATTGGAGATGTTAATATCAGCTCTTTGCTTTATGCGGACGATGTTATACTTCTAAATAAATCCGCTACAAGTTTGCAAGAGTCCCTAACTAAATTGAATAACTGTTGTAATAGATATGGTATGAAGGTCAGCAATAAAAAGACAATGAAAATAGGCAGAATCATTGAAAATGTCAACTGTTGTGAATGGAGACCCTGTGGAACAAGTAAAACATTTCGACTACTTAGGCACGATTTTTAGTGAAGATGGTAAATTAAATATAGAAATATACAACAGAATCAGCAAAGCTGGTATAAGTGGGAAGTCAATTGAATAAATTCATATGGAATAAGGGAGAAATTAGTCGGAATACTAAATTAGTTGTATACAAGACAGTGTTGAAACCAGTGTTAACTTATGGATCTGAGAGCTGGGTCAGAAGTAAAACACTTCACCAAAGACTAGAGACCGCAGATACGATACGAGAGTCCTGAGAAAGATTATTGGCGTGAACAGATGGCATCAATGGCAATATCATATTAAAAACGAGGATATTTGGAAATAACTTGACATTGTCGGCATCCAGGAATGCATTAGCAGAGCTAATCTCAGGTGGTATGGTCACTTGAACAGAATGGGTGAGGAAAGATTAGCAAAAGAAGTGTTCTCTGTCAGGTTGGTAGGAAAACGACCCAGAGGAAGACCAAGATATAAGTGGATTGATACGGTACAATGTGCCTTAGACCAGTGCTTCCCAAACTTCTGGATGTCAGGGCCCCCTTTGCAAAAATTAAAATATTTCACGGCCCCCCTCGAAAAAAAATCGTAATAGAGATATATTATTATAATATTTATTGTATTTATATTCAATACAAAACATACACAGTGAATATTGCAAAAATCAAATGCATATATTACATTTTTTGCCTCTTACCGTTTGGTTCTGAAGATGATGCGGGCTGTTCTGGTAAAATATGAAATACTGTCCTTTTTTTTTTTTAGTCTGTTTCTGCTTCTTCTGATTGTTTGCGGGATTTTTTTTTATTTTTTTATCAACCACTTATCCATCTCAGGGTTAAATTTTTTAACGTAGAATAGATCAAATAATATCACCACTTACTAATACTGGCACACCACAGACTGATAACATGAAATTAGTGAATATTACCTGAATAAGGGAATCCCCCGGACCAGGAATATTTTTCACTTTTGTGACTTTTCTCCTTTTACGGTAATTAAGCCTAACATGAAACAGACAGCAAAGGCAGTCTGTTTATTAAAACGTGCATATGATTGGTGCGGTATTAACAAAAGATCGTGCAACCAAAAGATAAAAGCATAGCTGACGATTGAGTTGAAATGCTAACTCTCTTCAACCGAATTCCATATGTGAAACTGCCATAACATTCATTATATATATATATTACTTAGTTTTAACACTTTTAAGAATTTTAACACGTTCGGTTGAATTTTATTGCTGCCTTGGGAAATCGAACTCACACACATCTAATTAATAACAATAGTTTTTAGTTAGATACTGTGTTTGCCCATGCAACATATGGTTTTGTTTCAGTCTATACAGCATAGTTTCTGTATAAGGGGACATGTGATTCATTAATTAGTGTGTTTTTATCCCAGTTGTCTCTAATTGCACTATTTGTTGAGAAATATATTACACAGACTCCTCATACCTTATTCACTGGCATAATAAAAGTACTTATTTTTATTGCCTCTGCAGTATAGTGGCTCTTAGGGAGGGCGTGTTGTTTACCACTGCAAGCGAGTTACTATCTCCCCACATGAACTTGTTTAAGCTTTTTTTCATGTGTGAAGTATATGCGAAACTTTTATTGGTAACAGAAAACTAGCTCGGATGACAGTGATAACATAAAACGAGTTTTGATATGTGTATAAAGTCAATATCAACAGTCCCTGATTACGAACGCATTATGAAAGGGACGAGAAAGATTTGGAACTTCCCTGGAGAACATTCGAAGTAAATACAATTAACCACTGCTTTGAAATGAAACATACGAATAAGCAATATTTACTAATATTCGTTAAGCGCCGAAATACGCAGAAAGCAAAATTTGTGAACCAACACCAATGTGCGAATTTTTCCATTAAAATATAAAAAATAACAAAAAAGAAATAATAAAAGTTAAATACGTTTCTTTTAAAATAAAAAAATATACTTAGTCTTAAAACATTTTAAATTTGTTTTCATTATTTCACGGCCCCCCTCAACAAAACCTATGGCCCCCAAGGGGGCCGCGGCCCACAGTTTGCGAAGCGCTGCCTTAGACGATAGAAATATAAGATCTGATAATGATAATATTTAAGTCTTGACAAGTAACAGACTGATTTGGAGGAAAATTGTAGATAGGACGTCAGTAATGATGTAAATTTTTCATGTAGTACTATCATATCCTGTACACCCCCTTGAGAATACATGTCAGGAATTTGATCATGATACCCTCATCAATGCATCATAAGTTTGACATCTCACAATTCTGTTACAAAAAATGCAGAAAGAAGTGATGAAATCAACTAACAAAATATAAGACTATCAGTTAGGATCGCTACTGTATCCATACTATTAAAAAAAAATTCAAGATAAGTGAGTACTAGCACTACTCACTTGTCTTGAACTGTAATGAGAATAAAACTTTCAATAGACATTTGCATTAAGTTCAGCAGTAATTTTTAAGAAGTCATGATCTTTAATGTATATCTATTGTTATACATTATAGACTAATTTTTTTATTAATATTGCAATCAATTAAAATAACCAGAATAAAAAATATGTGATGGAATGCATCCTTCTATCATCATCTAGGAAGAAAATTGCTTGATTTTTACTGTGGACTTAAAATGTCAAAACGATTATTGCTTAATGACAGGTATTATATATTTATTTAATTATCAAAAATAAAGGAAACCTACTTGATGAATAATACCATCAATTTCTACAGGAACTATGAAATCAGCATTATTAATGGGCTGAAAAACAAATTTTAAAAAACATTAAAATTATATATATTGATCAAAAATAATATGTTTTCATGCAGTTTTAATTTCAGCCATAGGTAATAAATTAACAAGACATGCAATTTGTGATTCATTATGCCAAACTTCTACCTTTTAAAATGGACTGGGGGAAAAAAGAGAGAGCGAGAGAGAGGAGAAAGGGAGGATCAATTATACTGATCAATACTATAATAATGTTATAAAATTACGAAATATAGAAATGCAACAGGATGGCATATTAGCAATAAATGCAAGTTTATTGCTTATAATATGCAGGCAAGAAATTTATTACAAACAGAATTTTCAATCTAGTTTCAAAACTCTTCTCAATGTGAACAATTAAGGAGACAAAATATAATAGAATAACAATTGAAAATTAAAGTGTGTGATATAATACCAGATATTAAATCACTGCTAGAAGAGAACTCACTCTGTTAACTATTAGAATTCAAGGAAATACACTGAAATTATTATCAATGAATACATTATTTAACACAATCATGAGGAATATCGAGTTTCTTTTCAAAACTGGGAAAATTTGAGAGTTGTGTGCTTTTTCAACCATTGTTCCACTGTATTTTGTTTCTGGCTATTCGTATTGAGAATGGACCAAAAATTCTGCTTTTAAAAATATTTATTTCCGATGTAAGTGTTAATGCTATTGCTTAGAATCAAATGTCTGAGAACTAATCAAAATTTTGTTGTAAATACCAGTTACACCATTCTTTGAGGAAACATTTAGTGATGCAGAAGATGTAACTGTCATAAATATTACACAAAATATCACAACTTGAAAAACAGATGGACTTCAGATCAAATGATCAATATGAAAACTTAATTTAAATCACAAAGAATTTTTGAATTTTCCAAACTACCTACATTGCACCCTAATGTGTATTTTTATTTATTTATTTAATAAATTTGTTTATCTCCCCCATCTATCTTAGCCAAATTCCTAGCTAGTCTTCACAAAAATTCATCAAATTTTTTGACAAAAATAAAAAAAAACTCAACCCTTCAACCAACAGACCTCATGATTAGCTTTTGATCCAGTCCTTATTTATTAGTGTATCTGGCTGACACTCTCCAACTGTTATCAGATGAGTTGCCATCATGGGAAGCCCCTTGTCGCCTGTACTTGCTAAGTTCTACTTAGAGCATCTTGAAGAATCTCTATTATTTTCAACAGAACCTCAATCTTCATTTTGGGTTCGATATGTCGATGATGTGTTTCTCATCTGGCCAGATTCAAAAGAATCTCTAAAATCAACAGCCTACACACACACACACATCAACTTGACAATGGAAAAAGAAAATGATGGACAATAGCCTTCCTGGATGTCCTCCTCCTTTTCTGTACCTCTTCTTGAAATACTTACAACTTCTATTCATTGTAAACCTACCTTCACAGGTCGCTACATACAGCAAGATTCAGCACGTTGTCCACCTCAAAAAATAGGCATCTTCAAATCTTTCCTCAACAGAGCACATGCTATCTGCCTCCAATTCCCAAGATCTCCAACAAGAACTGAACACTATCCCATGCATCCTACTACAGAATGGTTTCACTTCCAGTAAGTTTAAATGGATCTTGAACTCTTACAAGCCCACTGCCCAAAACCCTGAACCTGTTATGGTGAATCTCCCTATCCCATATATTGCAAGCATCTGAGACAATTGCTAAGATCCCGAAAAGATATAATTTAGTTCCTATCAACAAAATCCCCTTTTGGTTACCATGCATGAAAGATAAACACCCCCCATATTGATGTAAGTTTAAGCTTGAACAGTTATTTAAAGAAAGCACTGACCACCCAAATTTAAATAAGAATGACTGTCTCTATTGCCACGATTTGGGAGAGTCTCATCCTCATAAATTGCAAGCAATAACATTCCCTCCCTCCTTTTTTTTTTTAAATATAATACAATGCTGTGTCATTTCATTATGTAATTAAATTTAAGCAGATTTTGAATTGCTTAATTTTAAATTTAGGTCTTGATCTTTTTTTTATTGTAACCACCCACTAGATGGCATCCAGCACATGGCTCAATTCCATAAATAGGATTAATGTTCTTTGTTGTAGCTTCACTTTGTGATCATGCAGATGAACTGATGATGAGTAGTTAGTTTCTGGTTGAAATATTTGCAGTAATAAAATTACTATATTCTTGTGAATATAGTGTGTACAATAAATGTTAAAAATTTCCTTTTGGACATGTAAAATGCTATGTATTGGCCCTTCTTATTCTACATATATAATTTCTTGGCATCTTTAATGTGTCTATTCATTATCCGATGGTGCAGTTTTCCAGAATTTTTCCACACAATTCTTTCATATTATTATTTTATAAAACTTTCAGAATTTTTCTAGTTCTATTAAATTTAACAGAAGAACTAGAAAAGTATATACGTGACATGAAAAAATATCAATAAAAGTTGAAAGATTAGTTTTGAGATGAAGATAAGCAATTAGTCAGAATTAATAACCACTTTGACATTTTCGAAGTATTTTAATGAACATTAAAAATGAAGACCTGATTATAAAATTAATCAAATTTCATCAAGACCAGGACATCAACTACATTTCATCGAAACTTAAGTAACAACACTCACATTTAATAAGTAGTAGCACGACTGCTTTTAATATTTTGATTTAGTATTGTGTAATATTTCTTATAATAATCAAATATTTTCTTTAAGACAAAGATTTAAAAAAAAAACTGCACTGTATTTCTGATTGCCTAGTAGCAAGAATATATACTGCAACTTTCATTCCAGAGCAGAATAATATGTTCTTCAATAAATAACCAAAGTAAATCTGACCATAAATACACACCCCACCAGCTCTTATAACAAGGAAGTGCTAAAGCATCATTACTATTCACAGCATGACTTAGAGAACACAGAAAGAATGCTGTTATGGAACCTGTCTAAGGTGAACTTCTAAATAATTCCATGTACAAACATTACTGAAATACTAATGAGTGACCTTGGCACATTGCCTACAAAGATAAATCATTGGAATTTCCTGTAAGGGAATTAATAATATAAAGCATATACTAATATAGCTAAAAGAAGATGGGGAGGAAAAAAACAAAACCAATATTTGACATAAGCAGATTAGTAAGCAACTTAACATTCAAAAAATTATATCTTAATTATTACCTTAAAAGAACTATGGACCAATGTCTCATCCAGGTCAATGACCAGACACATTTTGTTGATGTCCTGATGTTTGGCTTGGGGTAAGAGGTATTTTCCCTAATTAAGCAATGCAAAAAATAAATAAGTTGGAAAAAATTCATAGGCATATAATAAAAATGTCATGAATAAAAGCAAGAATAATATATTTTAATTAAATTAATATAAATCTTAAACCTTAGATCTTAGAAACTAGAATCAACTTTCACTATAGGACACCAAATATAGCAAACTCTCTCTCCTCATAACAAAATTCTAAATGAAAATTCAAAATCCTCATAACAAAATTCTAAATGAAAATTCAAAATCCTCATAACAGTAAATTCTTAACAAAAGCTCATAGTGAACAATACTATACTAAGAAAAATATACTATAACAAAGTATTCCTATTGTCCCTCGGAGTTTGCTATAGTGGAGGTCAACTGTATTACCTTTCATGAAGATTTCTTTCAGGTTGATGTGACACATCATCTTGGAATCAATTACATAATTTATTATTCAAGCATTTTTAGCTAATATATTTTTGGGAAGTACTTCGTTTTTTCTGATTGCTGTATTTTAATGTTATGTTAAGATAAGAAACTACCAAAGTCCTATATGGTCTTAATTATTTTATTAAAGAAAGCAAAGATTTGTTTGATTCATTTTCACATCAGTTAAATGCTAATGAAATCCTACTGTAGGCATGGGATTGTGAAATTTTTTATGAAAGATGATTGTTATGAGTTTAAAAGTTTAATTGCTTTGGTCTCTGCATGAAATTCATCCATTCCTTGCATATGTCCATAAAATATCTTCTGATGTTGGCTGCAGAAATAATATATCTAAGATTCAAAAATATTTCTGAAACTCAAGCCATCTCTTTCACCAGCAATATTCATTCTGATCTTTTGACTGGCAAAGAAGCTATGGAATCACAAAAACTTGAGATTCCATAGCTTCTTTGCCAGCCTGGTTAGCTAAGTATACAGTACATGATTGGTGTCACTACATAAGAGACAACCCCCACCCCCTGCTTATTAAATGCCCAAAGTGGTTGAAAACGTACCATGTTTAATCTCTAAAGCAAGGCACAATAATTTAATCCTTGGCCCATCTGAGGTACTAAAGTATTACAGGGTTTTATGAAGTGATTCACATCATGAAACAACAACAACAAATATAACAGAACACAGCAATATTGGTACTATTACTGTATTATAGATATTTTATATCCTTTACCAACAAAATCCATAGTGCTGATTTTTGCTAATATTCAGTTGAGAAATTTTTGTATTATACTGAATTAAGATAATTGTAATGATTTCATATTCTTGCAGCTATTATTCAACTAGAAGCAAACTTATTATTAATTAACTAAATTTATCTAATGAAATTAATATAAATAAAATTTAAATTAAATGTTATCTTATATAAATTCAATCTAATAAATTCTTGCCAGCTGGGTTTGACTATATGCATACAGCTTCTACTCTTCAACAAACAGGTCATGGATTAAATCTAACTGCAGATCCAGCAATTCAGTTGCCAGGGATGAGGAAACACATTGCTGAATTACTCTGATGGATACTAAATGAACATTATGGGTGACAAATTATCTAAATATTGAGTGAATAGAAAAAAGAAAACAAAACGAAAACATGATAAGAATGAAGGAACTTGAGGTCAAAAAGTGTTATATTTGATCACGGTGTCAGAAGATGTCTCAATTCTGAATATGACTATTATACCACAGTGATCATGCCATACTTTCCTTGGAGGTAGCTAATTATATAGATACCCCAATTAGGCTAGGCTACATACTGAACTACAAAGCTGGAAATAATGACAGACTGAGAAGAATATTATCTTTGATCCCACAGTATCAGTTACTGAATGGGAAGGATATCAGCAGTGCATGGAGAAGCTTTTAAGACATGCTTGAATAATGCTGTATCTGTGTTTCTAGAGTTCAAAGAACAAATATGATAGAAGTGAAATGAATGTGCAACCTTATTAAGCAAGAGATACATAAGAAGAAGATAATGTGGAAGGAATATCATGAAAATAAGAGTGAGAGAAGTCATGAAATATATAAAACACAGACTAGAAAAGTTATGAGTATTGTATGAAGAGCTAAGTTGGAGTACGAGAAGAAGCTGGCTGCACAGGCTAAAGGCAATCCAAAAGAATTTCATGATTATACTGCAAGTAAAAGAAAGAATGAAGGAATGCAGAAGAATAACTTTGCTGAATGCAGACTGCACCCTTGTGTCAGAAGCAGATATGATAGTTCAAATAATGAGTGCTCACTTCATTGCTATCAACCTGTTGTATGTAACATAGTGCTATCACCACATTGGGTGAAGAGATAGAGGTCCATGAGGAAATGCTAGATCTGGTGCATAACCTGAATAAGAATTCAGCAATAGGGATAGATGGGATATCAGCATGTATGATAAAGAAATGCTCAGCCAAACTGGCTAAGTCCTTGAATGTTTGTACAATTTGAGTCTTAGTTCAGGAAAGACTCAAATTATATCATACATTCTTTCCAAAGGAATGGAAAGAATGTATGATAATCCCATTGCACAAGGGTGGTACAAAGAATGATGTATCTAACTACTGACCTATCAGTATCTCTGGAGTGATTGTAAAGATTTTAGAGAAGTTGTAAGAACTTTCATGCAGAAATGGGTTGATAAACAAGCTATGCTTTGCAAGGAAACAGCATGGGTTTACTAAAGGACGATCATGTCTGAGAAATTTGCTCTTATTTTATAATAATGTTACAGCTGAGGAAATGAAAATAAAGGGGAAATAAAAGGAGAAATGATACACTATGATACTACGATGAAAAGCCAAAATGGCTATTTTTTTCTGGCGAGGTTGATATAAGTTAAGGGGATAAAAATCCCTTATTGTTTTTTAGCCAGTAAGCGAAACTAAGATCGAAAACTACGATCTGTAACGTTTCATGCCGACGAACTGTCAGCGTATCCAAGCGTAAGTGACCACTTGGTAGTGCCACACCACGGCAACTCATTGCAAAGGTGGAGCAAGCTCCCTCACTGTTCTTGATATTTTCTCATAATGTAAAACACACAGCTCTTAAGAGATGTAGTACTGTTTTACATTATGAGGAGAGGTCACTACCCAGACCGGTTTCAACCTTTTTTGAGGTCTCATCAGTGAGTAGCTAGACCTAGAATATCAGAGTTTAAGTGAAGAAAACTTAAATACTTTTGCTATACGATTGACCGAAAGGTGTGTCACTATATTATATTATAACATAGTATAACTACGATGAAAAGCCAAAACGGCTATTTTTTTCTGGCGAGGTTGATATAAGTTAAGGGGATAAAAATCCCTTATTGTTTTTCAGCCAGTAAGCGAAACTAAGATCGAAAACTACGATCCGTAAGTTTTCGATCTTAGTTTCGCTTACTGGCTGAAAAACAATAAGGGATTTTTATCCCCTTAACTTACACTATGATACTGTTAGACTTTGCTAAGGCACCTGATAGGATACCACATGAAAGGCTGTTGCATAAACTGGAGAACATAGGTTCAGAATATGAGCTATAGGCTCTGATGCATGGGGAGGGGAGCTCATGGTCAGATATCAGAAAGTGGTATATGGTGGTGAATCTGCCAGACTAGGTGGCTAGTGATGTGCCTCAGGGATCAGTTCTTGGACCATTGTTGTTCAATCTATGCACTGATGATGTAATGATAGGTAGTGCAACCAGGGATGTAGTCCTTACAAAATGATTTGAATAACCTGGAACAGTGGGCAAGTGATAATGGCTATCATTTCAATACTAGCAAGTGTAAAGTTCAATAGCATTATGCAATTTGGCATGATGAGATATTCAATGGCATAATGATGGACAGGAATTTGAAGTTCAAAAGATCACATAGCAAAAACTGCAAATACAATTCAGAGGATATGTAAAGATATGAAAGTCATTTTGCCTTCTTACAAGACCTTGATATGACTGCAACCTAGACTACTGTGAGCAGATTTGGTCTCCTGGGTTCCAAAGGTATAAAGAAGTTGTGGAAAGGCTGCAAGGAAAAGTTACAAAGATGATATTGGAATTATGGAACATTGATTATGAAGCCAGATCGAAAGTATGGACTGTGGAATCTGGAAGACAAAAGAAAGAAAGAGGGGTGATATGATGGACATCTATAAACTTCTTAGAAAGTGTTATAGGATGTTGTTTGATAAAATTTTTCATTATATGGAAGTGGGAAAAGGACAAGGGGGGGCGGCATCTGTGAAGTTTAGTTTGAGTGTGGTTAAGATAGGGATGAGAACTACATTTTTCTCAAAATTCTCTGACAGAATTTTGAGGAGTAGAACACTTTGCTTTAGGTCTTGAGTGCATCCAGTGTGAATGAGTTTAAGAAAAAGCATGACAGCTGGTGTGGGTGATGCATAGCCTCCCTTGATGAGTCCTTGATTCCCTGCAGGTCAGATAATAATAATCAGTATGTATTCGTATTCTGATGGTATTTCAACATGAGAAGAAAAAGAAGACAAAAATGAAATTTGTGCAAGACGTCTGCATACTCCATAATAAACAACCACAAAGTTTCAGCCAAAGCTCTATAGCATTGGTTCCCAACCAGTGGGATGCGTACCCTGGGGGTACGTGGTGGGCCGTTCAGGGGTACACGAAAAATAATCGGTAATGGTGGAAAAACAAGTAAAGTAAACAATTTTACATTAAGATAGGTCTGAACAAAAGTGTCAGTATTTAAAAACAGCTGTTTTAAAAACAAGGGGTACAATTTATAGAAATGGGTTTAAAAGGGGTACACAAGTGGAAAAAGGTTGGGAACCACTGCTCTATAGCATCAATAATATTCTAAAGTTCTAAACATCTGGTTATGCAAGTGAAGTTTTTTCAACAGATTCACTTAATCACAGAAAACCAAATCACAATTTCTTCTGAACATGTGCTCCCATCTCCTTCAAATTGATATATTGACATTTCTTTATGTATATTACATTGCCATCAGGGGCGAATATTCAGGGTTACTAGGTGTGCGGTGCATATCCATGGAATAGTAATATCACTGATATATTTTTGCATTTATCCCCATTAAAGACTCTCCTAACTGTTTCCTGGTTTTGCATAATTCCTAAAATTAAACACAATATACTAATGCTTCATGAAGAGGACACGTTTCGACATGTAAACATTGCAGCATTAATATCCCAGGTGTGCAGTCAGTCACAAATGCATACACCTTTGAGCCCTTTGAACAAACATATAAATGGTGCAGCAGGTCAAATTCTTAGCATTCCAATGGTTTTAAACTGCTCAAAAGGCGAGGGAGGGAGGCAGGGTGAGTGCCGAGACAATAGCACATAGAAATCAGTGACTGTGATTGGTTATTGTGTCAACCAAGCCAATTGAACATTGTCATTTGTCATGAGTTGCTGTTTTTGTTTTCTGAGTTTCATCTGTCTGTTCTGTGTGTGTGTGCCAAGTATGACCTGATGTAGTAGGCAAGTTTTTGTATATAATATAGATAAGTTTTTAATATATAAATTTTCCATAAATTTATAACTTTTTTGCCCATGTTTGCAATGGGAAAGTGTTAACGATCTAATGAATGTCACAGTTTCTTCCAGAATTTTTGCAGATTGCATGATTGTAGTCGAAGGAGGTAAGCCTTATCCTCCTCTTCCAAATTTACTGAGCAAGCACAAAGATGCAAAAACTGAATACATGAGACACTTCTCTATTTTACAATACAATACAGTAGGATGGTTAACTGGATGTGAAGTGCAATCAAGACTTTTTGTTGGCTTTTTTATTATTCTCCAGAGAGAAAGGCATTTGGAATAAGCATTGATATTGAGGTTGGAAAGTTTTTTGTTTTTTTTTAACAGTATATGGACATTTTTATTTTAGTGTTCAGAAACAAACATAGTAAAAATTTATCTATTCCTGAATAAAAATGAATACTTTTGTGTAATATAAAACATTGTTGATCTACAACAAAATACTAGCATATGTGAGATATCTATTATTGATAAGGCAGAAGAGTTGTCGACACTAATGAATGTAGAATACCCATAAGCATGGATAATTCTCATAATGATCGAATATTATGTATTCTATTATTACATAAAATTTTATGTAATATTACATATTACATAAAATATTATTACATATACTGAGTCTCAGTAAACAAAAGAAAATTCTTAGAAAATGAAGCAAAATATACATAAACTAAAGAAATACACATAACATGCACAACAAATTCACAAGATAATTTGCTGCTCCATCAAACCACATGTATTCCTTCCATGCCTAAATGAATCACCTGATCAACATTATTAGTTCATTGGATAAGCCCCCCCCCCCCTCTCTCTCTAGTTTTTAACTGAACTACTAAATGTATATAATGGCTGTTTATTATTGGTTAGTTATTTATCCTTTGCAAACAAATCTCTTTCCCTCTTCTTGTAAGCTTTTTTTTTTTAATTATGCCATCATAAATCACTTATTCATGTCTAGACTTTATACGATCACATGCTATTCACTCTACCCAGCAACTTACAGGACACAATTATCACAAATGTTAATTACTAATAATTCCTTTGTCATTAATGAAAGTATTTCTACTCACACTTATTCTTTCCTTTACATTTCTCATTCTGACATGACATTAATTATGGTTCACATATTTACACCTCTGAATAATTCAAATATACCAAACATATAATAGCATTCTCCTTCATTGTTTTCCAATATATCTTAAAACAAACACATTGTTCCCTCCACTATACACAGATTTGGTTACAATTGATAAATTAAAGTATTCAAAGTTATCCTACAATTAATTGCATTGACCATAACAATCATATGGTCAAATTGACGTGAATTGTGTAGCATAGGTTGCATAAGCTACATGAGCACACCCATTATATACGTATATGTAGAAAGTTTTTTACCTTGGGTATATATTATGTTAAAGATACCAAGCCATTTTATAAGCTAGGTTTTTTTACCCAAGGTAAAAAACTTTCTACATGTTACTCTCATCCTGAGATTTTTATTTAATGAAGTCAAAGCACCTTATGGCAACTTGTTTAGGTAAAATATTTATAAGTTCTGTATTACTTCACCCTTGGCATTTTTTTTTAGGTCTGACTCCCACTGACGAGACCTCAATAAAAGTCGAAACCGGTATGGGTAGTGACAATTACCTTAATGCATAGCATCATACATTTCCGCAAGGAAATGTGCTTTGCATTAGGGGAAAATTCTAAGGAAAGTGATCAGAGCTTGCTCCACCTTTACCACGAGTTGCACTACTTGCAACCACAAACTTGACTTAAAAAATCTAGCTTATAAAATTGCTTGGTATCTTTAATATAATATATATATGAACACAAGCATCGTATTACACTACTGGTGTATTTATAAAAATTTATTATTAAAATAATATTTTATTGCATTGATATGTTAATAAGTTGACAGAGAATGTGAATTGATAAGCAGCTTCTGACTTAAGCAATGCATAACTGCAAATGAAAAATTAAGCAAATAAATAAAATTGGAGTGAAATGAAAACAGTGAAATCAATCAAGTGATGTTGGAAAAGAAGAAGCTAGGAGGAGATAAAGACGGTCAGTAGCAATCAAATGCATGAGGAATATGAAGTGCAGCCCATAAAGATGAACAAACACAGTAAAAAAAGAAAACATGTAGTACTGAGAGGAGATTGGCTAGTCACAAAGATAATTCAAGGGAATTCTTACAATATATGGCAAGCAAGAGGAAGAATAATTACTAAGTGTGACACTGATGGACAGTGTCACACTTAGATAATATGATAGTAGAGCAACATTTGCATGAGATGTAGTGGAGTTATGAGTACTTTATCAGTGTATATCACACTGATGCATTTGCTGCTGTGCAGCATATAGAAAGGGGGAGGGCAAATATAAGGGGAATTAGAGGTAAAAGAATCAGAGGTATGTCAGGTGTTAACTGGTTTCATGTTAATATTGCTGTGGGAATGGTGACCTATCACCACATATTTTTAAGGAACATACAAAAGAGTTAGCTATGCCCTTGACCTAGTTATTTAATAAAAGTCTTGTCATGGGAAAGGTTCTTAAGGACTAGAAAGAAGGCAATATAGTACCACTCCACATGCACAGTTCTAGGACAGGTTTTAATTATAGACAAGTCTGTATATCTGCAGTTGAGACATGAGAGGCTAGTTAAGAACAGAATACAGGATTGGGCTGATGGATATAGGATTCTTTAAGATGGCCTGCATGATTTGTAATGAGTAAGTCATATTTTAGCTATCTACTTGCATTTTATGATAAAGTGATGAATGTGTTGGATAAGGGAGATTCATATACAATGGTATGCTTGGATTTTGTAAAAGATTGATAGATTACCTCATGATAGGTTGCTGTATAAGTGGCAGAATAAGAGAATAGATAATAGACTGGTTCTCTGAACAATACTAGCCAGGTCTGTATAATGGAGTGGTATCTTAAAAAAAGGAGAATAACCAGTGCCACAAGGATCTGTTCTTCAGTCCTTGCTTTTTAACTTATTTCTTAATGATATTTTATGTGGCTTGACTGGAGATCTTTGTTTCAATAATGAAATAATGTGAGTTGGCATATTCAAAAGAATTATAAAAATGGGGTAAAACTCACATAACTTCATTAGTATAGAATTTTCACTTAAGTATCGTATCATAGGCATTGTCATTACAAGATCACAGCATGTCAATTAGACATCAAGGGACAATTCTAAAAATCACTACCAAGTAGCTAATGTAAGATAACTATAAAAGGGCAATAATTTCCACTTATTAAAAAAAAATATATATATATTCAGACAAAATAACATTAAGAAATATTAGTTGATTTAAAAAGTACTATCTCACACAAAGGATAAGTCTTGCACATTTCTTTATAAAACCATTCTATGAGGAAATGACTTTTATAATAACCTCTTGTCTTGCTCTAATGAACTACGTTTAGTGTCAATAGCATGCTCCACAAGACCAGACTGCTTAGGCCCATGGTATTTAATAATAAGACCTGTGTTCTTCTTCTAGTCGAATAAAAGCAGATCATTCTGTTTGTCTGAAATAACATAACCCATGAGAGCAAGGAATCTTGTAGATGTCTGAATAATTGAGAGGTGGAATCTAGTCTTTAGAGAAATGAGAAAGGTGGATATTTTTTATGATGGGGCAAAAGGTAATAAAAATATTTAGTGCTTTTAAAACTTTTGCTATGCACATAAGTGATAGGAATGCAAGTTATTTCGTCTGTATTTGATTTTGTATTACATTCTGGTTATTTCTCCTTTAAGAACAAATTATATCAACAAATGAAAGGAACAGCGATGGACAATCCTATTTCTCCTACTATCCCCAATTCTTCATGGAACATTTTGAACTATGTATGTTTGATAACATTTCACCCAGACTTACTCACTGGATCAGATATGTGGATGATATTTTTGCAATTTGAAATGGTTCTTCCTCTGAGTTACAACGGTTTCTTTCTAAATTAAATGCACTTCATCCCAGGATCGAATTCACCTTAGAAGAAGTAAATAAGCAATTAGCCTTTTGAGACCTTTTAATTTTTCATCAACAGATGGTAGCCTACAATTTTCAGCAGAAGACTCATACAGGCTGTTATATCCAAGCTGACTCTCATCACTAGCCTAGTCAAAAGGCTGGAACTATTAAAAACATTTTAATAAAGTATTTTAATTAAACACAAATTGTTACAGAAATAATTATAAAATATTAATTTCACCTTTTTATCTAATAGTCTTAAGCATTATTTCATCAAAAGAGCTTTTAACGGTTATGGTATCTCTACCTCTTCAAATACAGAAGAAATAACTTGCATTCCTAATCCTTAGGTGTATGGCATTAGTGAACATCTAGCAAAAGTTTTAAAACTGCTGAATATTTTTGTTGCCTTTTGTCCCATCAGAAAAATATCTACCTTTCTCACTTCTCCTAGGGACAAGCTTCCACCTTTCAATTATACAGGTGCTACCAGATTCCTTGTTTGTGGGTTATCTTATTTCAGACAAATCGAAAGATCTGCTTTTATTCGGCTAGAAGAACACAGGTCTTATTATTAAATACCAGGAGCCTAAGCAGTTCTGGACTTGCAGAGCATGCTATTGATACTAAACGGTATTCACTAGAACAAGACAAGAGTTCTTTATAAAAGTTATTTCCTCATAGAACAGCTTTATAAAGAAATATATGAAACTTTGCTCCACTGTTTTAACTTAAACCAGTTCCAATGGTCTACATCTATCCCTTTTGAGGGAGATAGAAAAGATTAGCTGATTTAAAAACTACTAACTTTATTTGGTCTGAATATAATTATTTTTTTTTTTAATAAGTTAGATAATTATTGACCTTTTATAGTTATCTTACATAAGCTACTTAAGTGGTGCTTTTTTTTAGAATTGTCTGTTAATGTTTAATTGCATTCTGTGTCTAAGTATCATAGACATCATCATCTTGTACTGATGATGTCTATGATACTTAGGTGAAAATTGCTAATAAAGTTATTTACGTGAGTTTTTCTCTGGTTTTATAATTCTTTTGACTGGAGATCTTTCAGTTGGTTGCAAATGATGCAAAGCCAGCCATTAAAGATACCAAGAAATTATATACTTGGTTTTAATCCTTTACCCAAGGAAGCAAAAAAATGTTTTGCATGTGAAATATATTCACATCTGAGCTACTTCTATATAGAGGCTAATGACTTCACATCACATGCCTTAGTATGTATCCCATAATGCAAAGCACATACTTTCAGATATGTAAAATGATATGCATAATGGGAAGGGCCACTACCCAAACTGGTTTCAACCTTTATTGAGGTCTCATAAGTGGGAGCCTAAATTGGGAGAGATACCAAGGTTGAAGTAATGCAGAAGTCATATATATCTCATATACAAGTAGCCAAAAGGTGCTAGACCTTATTAATAAAAATCTCTAGATGAAAGAAAGATGTTGAAAATTTTTTTACCTTGGTCTTTCAAGATGAAAAGTTAAGGAGAATTATAAGGAGCATTTCTGATGTTAATTCCCTGCAGGAAGATTTGAATAGACTTTTAGCTTGAACAAATGAATGGGATTTTATTTTTGTAACAGATTTCACGGTTTGATGTGAACACAGAAGGAATCAACTTCTGGAATCAACAGAAGCCTTAAAACATACTCCAAACCTTAACAAGTATGGCTGTATAAATCTACCAGAGATTTGGGAGACAGTCATCTGAAGACCAAATTAATATTTATTACTTTTATTTTATTTCATTTTTTTAAACTTTCTAAGACTATCATTTGGACTACTATTTCAAAACTTTGAATTTTTTTTTTTTTTAAACCTAGATGGTGCCATATTAGGACTTTAGTCTTGTGTTGCACACTGCTTGTGGTTGTTTTGCATTTGTAACAAACTTTGTGTTGTGTGCTCTGAAGATGCTGGATATAATACCAGTGAAATATTAGCTTTTAAGTTAATAAATAGTTATTTTCTTAATCATCTGTGTTCATATCAAACCGTGATATGAACACATAAGCCTATCCACACGAATGGGGTTTTAGTTTTATTAAGTACAAGGTGTTGCACTTTGGAGTATAGAGATATAAGGCTGAGTACTGCATTGATGGAACTGTACTTCAGGAAGTGGATGAGATTGAAAATCTGGGACTGATGGTTGAGGGAGTGACTGAAGTTTAGAGGGTATATTGCAGCAAGTGTCACAAATACTGCACACTGCATTGCTGGTATGATATGGAATACATTGACAAGCGAAGGGAGAGATTGTTGTGCACTGTATGAAGCACTAATCATACTACACTTAAACTATTGTGACAGTTTCAGTCACAATAGTTTAAGTGTAATTAGGAAACAATGAAAAAGGTCCAGAGATGAGTAACCAACTCAGCATTAGAACTCTGGAACGTTGATCATCAAGAGAAATTAAAAGAATGTAAACTTCAGTTCAGTGGATAGCTGGAAAAGAGGTGATGTGATGGATATTTAAGTCAGTGGTGGAATTTTATTGGATTAACACATGTGGAATTATAAAAAGAGTAGAAGGTGAGAGGTGAAGAACAAGAAGTCATCTCTGGAAGTTGTATGATTGTGTAATTGAAGAAAGGTGTAAGAAGTAGAAGTAAGAAGTACATGAAGAATTGTGTGTGAACAGAACACATTACTAGAATGTGTTGCAAATGCTGGGAGTATGAACATTTTAAGGTTCAATGTGATAAATAATTTGCTGGTTAGTGAACCTCCCAAAATGAGTATGCTGACTCCATGGAAGTAGATGTGATAATAATAAAATTAATATATTGTCAGATCATATGGTACAGCTATATTCTTTTTCAACAATCAAGAAAACAACTAATTTAAATTTAGAAGAAAGACACCTAGAATTCTAAAACATTTCTATAAAATACAGTTGGGATAACTAGTGTTAAATATTTATCTCTAAATAGATAAATTATCACTAGAATTATATACTACCTTAGGTATATACTGTCCATTTTCTTCTGCATGAATTGGAGGGTTAGGTCTATTCGATTTTGAACCAAAGCAGCACAGTAGAGTATTAAGAAGCCCCTTGTGCCGAGGTTTTTTGGCAACATTTACACCTATGACAGTAATAATGTTTTTTTTTTAAATAATGAAATTTCTAAAAATAGTATCTATAATAACAATAATATCAGAAAAATAAACAAAATGTTATTAATGTGTTGTATTAATATAAATACACTGTCTTATAAGGAATTATAACATTCATCTGTGGCTTTATGGAAATGAACCAAGTTGAACTCAATGTAAACGGAAAAAGAAATTCACTCATGTAATAAGAAAACTGTGTGAAAAAAAGAAGAAAAAGAAAAAAAAATGAAGCATATAGAATCATTTTAGTGACAGTTAGAATATGATACAGCACAGCATAACAATACTCTGTTATAACACATTTCTTGCAAACATTTAACTTATCTGGACCACCAATTCACTGGTGGTGTGCAATATATAATTTCTTCTAGTCAAGTAACACCACATTCCTGTAGTATGGCCTATGTCCACATATAGAGCTCTGGCACTTTAGGCAAGTATTGATGCATTATATATATCTTCCCTAGTTGGAAAAAATGCCAATTAGATTCCTATGTGGTACATAACTTTCCCAACATGGTGAAATACCAGCACCACCCTACTTATTGGAAGCCTGAGGTGGCTATGCCAAGTTTTGTTTTCTCCATTTTACACAGTATAGATATGAGGATGGGAGGAAGAATGTAGAAAAAAATTTTTCATGGGTCTGAAGTCAACACCGAGGTCACCGTTTCAACACCTATTATTTTATCTGCATTGGTTTTTGTACAATAAAGTGACTGTGCTTTGTAATTTACTCTTTCTGCATGTTGCAGAGTCATTTGGTAGTTTTTGTAGGATGTTATAGTTTCTAGATTATAGCCTTTTCTTTTTGTTTTTAAACAAACTTTTCAGATAATCTGTGTCTTGCTCCTTTTTGCTGATATTACTATATAGGGTACACTCTGTTTTTAAGGGTTTTATGTAAGAAGAGGAGCCTCCGTAGCTCAGTCAGTACAGACTTGGTTGGAAGGACCTGGATTCGATTCCTGTCAGTGACATGAGGAATCTTTATCTGGTCTCTTTCAACTAAAGGTGAGTTAGCTGGTCTCATATGGAGGTAGTGGGTTTTTTCACCTGAAAACTTGGGTTTTTCTTCCCCCAGAACAGGCAAACTGGTCCCGTGAACACACATGGATTACATGTGTGTTCACGGATAATACATCTCAGCCATATGCCAGTCCTGAGCCCATATAAAATTGGGGTGTTGGGGAAAGCAATGGTGAACCACCCTGTAAAAATCCCATCCTACAAATCCTACAAAGTCCCATATGGTCGAAAATGAATGAAAAGAGAAAATCATCATCATCATGTAAGAAGGGTGATAGTGAGAATTAGGATGTAAATATCTAATAGTATTGAATTTTTTCTTGTATACTGAGAATGTTAATCTGTTTTGATTGGTGACGAAGATGAGTACATCAAGGAATGGAAGTTGTCTGTTTTCATCAATTTCTAATGTAAAATGAATTTCATGGTTTCACTGTTCGGGTAACTGAGGAAAACATCCAAGTATTTTTTTGG
This sequence comes from Typopeltis vanoorti, assembly GCF_054136105.1. Lineage (NCBI taxonomy): Eukaryota > Metazoa > Arthropoda > Arachnida > Uropygi > Thelyphonidae > Typopeltis > Typopeltis vanoorti. Next base: position 122,730,648 of record NC_143555.1, on the reverse strand, counting down.
AACTTATCGCTGATATAACATGCCCATATTTTTGGCTTAGTGTGATATTTTGCAATGGCCATCTCATAATAGCCATGTAACATGAAATTGATAAAACCATGGCTATAGAGCAATCCCTCGATTAATGTATGTCTGATTTTTTCTATACCCAAATTCAATTAATGCACCTACATACATCTTAAAGATAAATGTTACATTTTAAAAAATTTTCTATCTATATATATTTTTTATAGCTAACTGTTTTAAAAAATCACTCACCAGGATATAATAATTTAGTTACCAATTTAAAACATTTTACAAAGTTATTTTTAATGGCATATACAGTACTATACTATTTCCATGAACATAGTATACATGGAAATAGTGTAGTACTATTTCCATGTACACTATGTTCCCAATTTACCACCAAAATTTATGTTGTCTGCTAATTACATAGCATTTTGCTGATTATATTTCATGTCTCCTTTGCAATTGTTTTCCTTACTTTTTTATTTTGAAGTATTTTCCCAACCTTTAATCATGAGTAAAAAAATTACTGAGCAAAAAATTGGAAGTGTGAAAAAGATTCAAAAAGTAATCTCATTGAAGTGATCAATCTCATTCAAAGAAAAATGAACAAGGCAAGTCCAGAGCAAAGATCAGACAAGAACGCAAAATGGGTGAATCAACTATAAGTAAGAGCAGTTTTAAGCAAAGCTGCTAAATACAAAGAGAAAGGTAAGGCTGCTTCAAATTCATCATGCATGCAGACTACTCAAAATCCAAGTATTATAATAACTGAATTAGAGAGACCTTTCTACATGGATTGAAGATTGTAACCAAAAACAGATCCTGCTAAGCATGGACGTTATTAAATCAAAAGCATTAAGTCTCTTTGCAACCTTGAAAGAAAGGGCTATCAATGATGGAAAAGAAGAATTCCAGTGCTGGGTGGTTTGAGCATTTCAAAAAGAGAAATAGCCTATATAATGTTCGAATGACAGACGAAGCTGAAAGTGCAGATAAGGAGGTGACTGCAAATTACCCAGAGATTTCGAAGAAAATTGTGGAAGAAGGAACTGCTGTGACCAACAAATATCTAATGTTGAAGAAACCAGCTTTTTTTTGGAAGCAAATGCCTTCCAAGACAGACTTTTCTGGCCAGATCAGAAAAATCTCAGCCTGGTTATAAAGTCGCAAAGGATAGAATGACTCTTCTATTAGGTGGCAATGCCGAAGGTGATCTAAAGTTAAAACCCATGGTAGTTTATAGGGCACAAAATCCTAGGGCTCACCATCAACAGCATTAATATTGTTTAGGAAATTGCCAACATTGGGTGTGAACTGGGTTTGATGAGATTGACAACGATAACCTCCAAGAGTTAATTAAATTTCATTCTGAGGAATTGAGTAATTCCGACTTGCTAAATTTAGATGCACAGCGGGAAGATCCTGAAGAATATGAAGAAAATTTAACCACTGACAGTCAGCCAAAAGAGATTTCACAGAAACAACCTGAAAATATTTTTCGTACAATCGAAGTTCTTAAGCAGTAAAATTTGCAAAAGAGCAGAAAAGGCAATAGGGCCATACAGTCAGTTGTATGAAAAAAAGAAACAGAATGCTTGCCAAACTATGTTAGCTCAATTCTTTGTTAAGAAGTAGAATAATAAATTTATATTTTGAATATGTTTTATTGTCTTTCAGCTTCATGGTTGTCCTTTAACTAGCCCTGAGACATACCCTAATTCTTTTATAAAAAAATTAAGGGTCAAAAAAGAAATTTGAGGAATGATTTATACTTTTTTCCATAGGTTATTATATTTGATTAGTGCATTTTCGATTAATACACCCGTTTTAAACAACACATTAGGCACATTAATCGAGGGATTGCTGTACTTTCTTTTTACTCATAACCAGTGGCGGCTCGTGGCTTTAAATTGTGGAGGTGCTGCAACTTTCGAAATATACATACACACTCTAAGTACAGTGTGTATACGTTAATAATAATAATAAATTTAGTTTAATCCTTTATCCAAGTATGAGCAAACAAAGTTTGCACCTGAAAATATCTTCAGGACTGAATATGGTGTTGTACTACCTTACTGGGGTAAGGTAGTACAACACAGGGCAACTCGTAGCAAAGGTAGACCAAGCTAACAACACTCCTATCCCAGTATCTCACATAATGCAAAACACATCTCCTTGCAGATATGTATAATGTTATGCATTAAGGGATTGGCCACTACCCAAATAGTTTCGACCTTTATTGAGGTACCAGGTATCAAATGGAGATACCAGGCAGAAGGAAAATGCTTCTGCCTGGTATCTCCACCTCGGGCCTGGCTCCTGCTGAAGAGACCTCAATAAAGGTCAAAACTAGTCTGGGTAGTGGCCAATCCCTTAATGCATAACATTATACATATCGCAAGGAGATGTGTTTTTCATCATGGGAGACACTGGGATAGGAGTGTTGTTAGCTTGGGCTTGGTCCATCTTTGTCACAAGGTGCCCGGTGTTGTACTACCTTACCCCAGTAAGGTAGACAATACCATATTCAGCCCTGAAGATATTTTCAGGTGCAAACTTTGTTTGCTCACACTTGGATAAAGGATTAAACTAAATTTATTATAGTCTAACCAAGTGAAAAATAAACTTTCAACATCTTTCTCTAAATCCAGAGTAATTTAATAAAAAAGGTGGCACACCTTTTGGCAACCCTTATAGGGAAAGATGACCTCGCTATTGCTTCTGCCTAGTATCTCCACCTCTATGCCTGGCTCCCACTGAAGAGACCTCAATAAAGGTCAAAACTAATCTGGGTAGTGGCCAATCCCTTAATGCATAACATTATACACATCTGCAAGGAGATGTGTTTTGCATTATGGGAGACACTGGGATAGGAGTGTTGTTAGCTTGGTTCACCTTTGCTACGAGTTGCCTGGTGTTGTACTACCTTACCCCAGCAAGGTAGTACAACACCATATTCAGTCCTGAAGATATTTTCAGATGCAAACTTTGTTTGCTCACACGTGGATAAAGGATTAAACTAAATTTATTATAGTCTAACCAAGTGAAAAATAAACTTTCAACAGTGTATACGTGTTTGGATAAAATATCAAAATTATGGTAAAAAATTAAACATGAGAAAATATTGTTTATTATCGCTAAAATTATAGTTTGGTATAATTCAAAATTACTTTAAAATAAAACCCATTCCTTTAATTGTAATTAAAGGAATGGATTTACAATTTTTGGACATTACAATTAAATCCTTTAATTGTAATGTCCAAATATTTAACGAGATGGAGTAAACACGATAAGCACTACAAACACTCTACTACTGGTGCAAACTGCATATAAACAACAGTGGAACTGCGCAATGGGCAGTACCGCATTACGCTAATAGCTCGCATCTCACTATGATGTGCATATGCTTGCGCGCATATGCAAATACTAGCAATATGACACTGTGGTAAACACAGTGCTGCTAGTTCCTTCACCCTCCTAAGTGCTACAAGATGGATTTTTATTATTTTTTATACAAAATAAGAGAATTGTATAGGATTGTTGATGATAAAATTAAATATTACAAGCAAATATAAATAAATTAATAAAGGTTGTCGATTGGAACAGCCTCTGCTACTAATGGCTCAGCAAAAAGTTAAGCAAGTCTGAGCACGGATAGCAGTTGGAAGGAGACATCGTTCAATGCTGTTGGCGCACTCTCCCTCGGTGAGTCTTTGAACTCCCTGGAGGTGTCACATAATAATAATAATATCTAGAAAAATTGGGGATGCTGCAGTTCCACAGTGCCTATGCACTTGCCATCCTTGCTCATAGCAATTATCAAACTGAAAAGAGAAACTAATAGAAGAAATGACTTTATGGATCTATTTCAAATAGCATGGCTTTATTGTGCAAGAAGGGCTAGTCTGATTAGGCAGTGCTTACAATTTTATATACACTGTATTTAAAAAAATTTAAAAGTCAAAACTTTAAGGGTCTCAAAAACACAATTCTACAATTCTTGAGCAAGTCCAATCCTAATCCCTGGGCTAGGCCTAAATCATTAGGTTTGGACCAAAAGTATAAATGCAAATTCTTGGCAGGTGGGGGAGAGAGAGAGATGGAATTGCACGTTTACTAATTATGTTCAGCTATCACTTCTTAATTTTACTTTTTTCTGCCATTACTGTTAAAACTCCCACATTTTCTAAGTCCTAGAGTAGGAGGCTGGATTCTCTTAATGCAACTGTGTCAATCCAAACTTGACATCTGCTTGGTTACCATTTAGTTAAGCATAATTAAACTGTTTTTACATTTTTAATTTAATCTTTGAGAGACTAAGATAATAATGTTTTTAACATACATTTTGGTGTGGAATCCAGTTATGCTTGAGTGTGTGTATATATATATATATATTGGGAATTTATTATTCATAACTTGAATAAGGTTGCAAATTTTCAGCTAAATTTTAGATAGCTCAAATGCTATTGCCAAAATTACAAATATTTTAAAAAATAATAATGCCAATACAATGAAGTAAGATCATTTTTTCTCCCTCTCTCCAATTAACACATGGTTAATGAACAATATAGCAAGGACAAACTAGCACTTTTTAAGAGATTCAAATAATCTCTCTTGCAAGAAAGCTCTCACTTAACTTTCCCTTACTCTTGATAATACCACACTCCAGTTCAGACCTAGGTTTAACAAACTTTAGTTAGCTCAGTTCAAAGTGAAAATTTAGATATATAATGCATGCTTTTCCCTCTTAAGCTGAATCTGCTTCATTTTATATATATATATATATATATAGTCAATAATTACAAATAACTCACAGAACTTGAATGAAAGCACAGCCAAGTTCTAAGATGAACCTGTTTCTCTCCTCCTGCATATGTATCTATGTTGCATGAATAAACTTCCTTAGCTCAAAATAAAGCAAGACTCTTATTATTTTTAAATAAAATTTACTCAACTGGTATTCCCCCAACAGAATGGAAAAAAGCAATTGTGATTCCTATCTTTAAGAAAGATAATAGAGATGACCCTAAAAACTATAGAGGTATCAGTATAATAAATTCCTGTTACAAAATATACAGCAGAATCTTAAATAACAAACTAATGAAATATTCTGAAAACTTTATTCTAGAAGTACAGAATGGATTTAGAAAAGGACGATCATGTATAGACCCGGTCTTTTGCCTAAAATTAATAATAGAGAAAAGAAGAGAATATAATTTAGAAACACATATTGGATTTATTGACTTTGAAAAAGCATTTGACAAAGTTAAAAGAAACATATTATTTAACATCTTAAAAGAAAGACAAATACCAAATAATATCCTAAAAGCTATCATAAATATATATGAAAATAATCAAATACAAATAAGATTAAATCACGAGCTATCATATACGAGAGAGATAAACCAAGGGATCCGACAGGGATGTCCCCTCTCAGCAACTCTTTTTAATATCTATTTAAATGAAATAAAAATTTACATCAAGGAATTAAACTTTCTCCTACAGTTAACTTAAACACTCTCCTCTTTGCCAACGACCAAATAATAATTACAAATTCTGAAGATAACTTACAGAAAGCTATTTTAGATCTAAATGAGATATCCAAAGATTATGGTATGATAATATCAATGGAAAAATCAAAAACTATGGCCTTTAAAGGACAAGATCCAGCAAGAACTAAAATAGTAATAGATAATAAGATCTTAGAACAGGTGAATTCATTTAACTACCTAGGATGTACGATCACATATGAAAATGAAAAAGATATAAACGTAAAAATTGCAAAATATTTAAAAATAACAAGTGTAATTAACTCTATATTTAAACCAAACCTAGTTCAAAAACAAACCAGGCTAAAAGTATATAATACATTAGCCCTGCCAGTCTTAATGTATGGAAGCGAAATCTGGACAATAAAACAAAAAAACAAACAAAGATTAACAATAGCAGAAATGAAGTTTATGAGAAAAACTGCAAAGTATACCCTATTTGATCACAAAAGAAACTAAGATATTATGAAAGAATTAAACCAAGAACCAGTAATAGAAAAAATTAAAAAATATAAACATAAATGGATGGAACACGTTCAAAGAATGAAAACAGAAAGATTACCAAAACAAGCCTTAAAGTACAAGCCATTAGGAAAAAGAAAACCAGGACGTCCTCTGTCCTCTTAAACGATGACTTCTAAGGCCGGAACAGGCCATGCTAGGCCTAAATCCTTGATACGCATGATGATGATGATGATGATGAAAATATAGCTACACTCAATTCAAAAGGATCCATCCATCAGTGGCTCTAACAGGCACTAAAGCACCCACAGCCTTCTAGCATCTGTGGATTTCCTAACTGTAAGACAAGGATAAGGTGGTTACCTCTATGCCTCCAAGTATTCTTGTCTGTAAATTGTGTGTGTTCTATTGGCTGGTTTGCATGTTCTGAGGGATGAAAACCCTCTACCTCTGTATGAGACCGCCTAACTCACTTTTAGTCGAAAGAGACCACACAAAAGGTTCCTCATGTCATGGATGAGAATCGAACCCAGGTCTTTACGATCAAAGGGCTTCGTCTATAACAACTGAGCTACTAATCCAAATTTGGAGGCTCTAATCCAAAGATCCATACATTGACAAATTTTTAAAACAATGTTGGTTCATTTTCTTCATGTTTTAAAAAACTTTCATACAGAAAGGGGATGAGGAAAAAAAGGAATTGTAGCAGACCTCATCGTTTGTTTTGCCTATCTATCCCTTTTTGTAATGTAATAACCACCCATAAAATGCTATAAATTCATTGCACATTTAATGGACTACTAAGAATAAGATAATCTGAGTCCCCCGCTTCAAACAAATGGTACGTTTTCGAGCTATATCAAGCCTCCAAGTAAACATGTTAATGTTCTCTCAGTAGTTAACAAAACTGCCTACCATATAAAACGTATGCTAGTTATTAGTGGATTTTGACTGGACAGATTTCATTTAAATTTGGTCTAAAAAAATCTTACAAAAAAACTTGTCAAGTTATGCCATTGCATAGTCTTATGCAGAGGAGGACTAAATTCTCCCCCCACCCAGTATTCTTCCACATGAATCCCACGTTTCTTTCATGAGGAAGAATACCTGCAAAAACATTTCTAGTTTGTAAAGTTATGTAATGGTGTGTTGAAATTACATGCAGAACAACATAGCTCTTGCTGATCGGAATTTAAATAAAATTGAGGATTTAGGATGCACATGATTCAAGCTAATAGTAATAATGCTGAACTGACCTGGATGGAATTGAAATTTAATAGATGATACGTTTTCGAGCTATATCAAGCCTCCATGCTGTTTATTATGTTGTTTCAATTTTGTTTCCATTCGTAAAAGAACGGAAAAACAAAGTTGTGTATATAGTATACAACTTATGAAAATGAATGATGTCACTATACAAGAATACATATGATCAAACACGCCGTTTTTTCTTTAATAGGTTGTGGGAACACAAGCTCCTAAATATTATTGAACAAATGAAAAGCACTCAAAATCAGGTTTGATTTCACAAACCAGTTTTTAAAAATAGCTAAAAATAATTTGCATGTTCACTAGAAACTAGACAATTTAGATTACGATTTAAGGAATCCTAAGCAATGTTTGGCGATCAGACAACAGTACTATTATGTGAAAAAGGACTCATCGCCTACACTACATAATCCTCAACACAAAAAAACATTACGCTTTCTAGCTCACTAATAGTATTTTTTTTCTCTTAATTGTGTGTTTTCTTGTTGATTTACCTACATTTAAAACTCTGCCACTTCTGTATGATATCACATCCAACTGAAAAACTGTCATTTAGGATTCCTTATCATATCAAACAGGGCTTTTCCAATCGAAGGGCACAGTCTTCAGTCGTCCTTTCAACAGCGCTACGGAGGCGTCAATAATTACTATTACATCACACCTCCAAGGACTCATCGAAGGCGGAATATTCTACTATACTAATGTTTTAACATGATCAATAATGCCTTCTTTGATAAACAAAATTTATTATTATCAAGTAACATCTGCTCACCAGTACCGAAGATGACGTAGGTAGGCATTATTTGGATAACAGAAACCCTGCAAGCAAGTTAGAGCAGTATTCGTAATTTTATGACGTCATAAGAAAGAAAAAACCGAAGGCTAAGTTTGCCCTTGAAACTATCTACCACCTACTTGCAGTATTTTGCCACGCCTTTTACCTTCGTCAAGAGACATTTCCGTGTGCCAACTAAATTTTGGACACGTGCCTGACCTGGCTCCTACCCAGTCGACCAGAAGAAGAATGCTATGTGAACTTCAGTTTTGCAATAGGCATTTATTTTGTTAGTATTTTTGGCTGGATGCTGGGAAACTTAAAGATTTTTTTTTTTTAATTTCCATGCATAATAACATAATTGCAATTAATCCAGATTTTAAGAATTAATTCTGCATTTAAAAGCAAATTTATTCTCGTTATAACTGATTACGACGTTAGCTGCTAGCAAAATACGAATGATTTGCGATGCAATCAACAGGTAAAATTTTGCTGATTATTATTTATAGAAACCTCCTGGGAGTCAAGAAGATATTAAGGCGCGTCAATTGCGCAGCACTGCACTAGGGAGATGAGAAAACTATATATAAGAAAACATTTCAAGTTTAAAAACCCTTAACATACGACATACAAAAACCACAAAATAATATTTTTTTTTTAATAACGCAAATTGTGTTGAGAGTAAAACGCTAAGAGAATGTAGAGCACAAACAAAACAGAAACAGCTAAAAAAAAAAAAAAAAAAAAAAAAATCCAAATAAAGAAATACCAACAATACTGTCAACATAATCCCAACACAAACATTAAGAAAATAAGCGAAAAACAAACAACAGAAAAAAAAAAACAACTTTCAATTTCATTTAAACCATAACAACAAATAAGTACAAGAAAAACAGAAGAATTTTACAGAATGTAATATAATCATAATTTACACATATCAAAATAGAAAAGTTTTTTCGAACAATTGCATATAATTTGTTATGGGAAATTACAGAAGACAAATAGGATTACAAAATAAAAATAACAGCATATAAACATATAAAAATGACACGAAAACAGGTAATAAAAATCAACATATCATCCTTTCAGAAACAACAAAATACCTGCAGCAATATTACAAAAGCCAATACCAAAAACGCTGGTACCAAGAACCAACAATATGCAACCCTGGAAATCTAACTTGATGTCCAACAAATCAACAGCCATATCAGAAACGCCAAATTATGTAGCTAAACATCTCTTACTTGCAGCCGTCGATAATATATATATATATATATATATATATATATATATATATATATATATATATATTATTTATTTAACAAACCGGGTTTATATAAAATTACTTGGTATCTTGAATACATAATATATTCATAATATATTGAATACATATATATATTATAGAGCAACTGCCCTATCAGGCCATGTCCTGTTTTCAATAAACACGAACGAAAGCCGCCAACATGAAGTAAATTGGACATCAACTTCAAACCTACACATTTGCCATGATGAGGTAGAACGCCGCATTGTCGAGTCAAAAGAAATCACCTTGGACCCCTCTTTAATATGAACAATAATCTCAGCTATAATTTGCCTGACTCTTTCAGCTCTACTATCAGATACTGGAGATCGCGCGGTTCCACACACGCACAAGTGTACAACAATAGAACTTTAACACGGACTATAGCACAAGTTCATAATAACTGTAATTTACAGTCGAATATCATAACTTTATAATTGTATAGCTTTAGAGTGTCTCAATGTTTATTTCAGTGTCTTTTAATATCTTTCTATGTTCTTAACGCCTGATGAAGTCAATCTCGACGAAACATGTTGCGTTTGCAAATAAATCTCAATTTGTTATAATTCTCGGGTTTATAGTCAGTTTATATTAAAAATGAAAAAAAAAAAAAAATATATATATATATATATAGCTGCTGAACAGATATCAAAAAGTGGGATATGGAAGGGCAGAATATAGGCGAAAGCAGGTGACTAGTGGTGTGCTGCAAGGTTCAGTGCTGGGACCATTACTGTTTAATTTGTACATAAATGATATAGGAAATAACCTGAAAAGAAATATTTAGTTGTTTGGTCATGATGCAAAATTAGGTAGAATAATAGTTAATCGAGGTGATGTGAAGCGCTTGCGAGACGATTTATAGTTCAATGTGGAGAAATGTAAAGTTATGCATTCTGGGATAAACAGATTACAAGTTGTGTATTACATTGATGGCACTGTACTCCATGAAAGAGAGGAAGCTAGAGGTTTAGGGGTAGTGGTAGGCAGAAAGTTATAATTAGTAATTAAGAAAACACTATTCTGGACATAAAAACACAAGCCTCATACATGATGTAAACCAACTGACAGCATCATTTTCCATCGTGTCAATCACGTTGTTTTGACGATTTTTTTTTTTTGCTATCTGAAATCGGTAGCTGTCGTAAATTAACACTCCTTTTAGCATATTATTATTATTACGTGAAACCTCCAGGGAGGATAAAGACTCATCAAGGGAGAGAAATCTATTCTACAGCTCTCTCTTTTTATCACTCATATACACCAACTACACCATCGCCAACACCATCACTAGTGTTCCCACAGACGATCACAAACATCCATGCCCACGACGGGATTCGAGCCCGCAACCTTTTGGCTGGAGAGCGGTTACGCTAACCACTCGGCCAACCAGACCGGCTATATCCGTTTTATCGGCAGTGTATTATAATGATCAAGTTCATCACTGCGGTGTGTGCTATAGTAATACTTGTGTATTAGTTTTTAATAAATATTAAATTATATGGCGATCTTGCCAAAGCAGTTACACACACACACACACACACACACACACACACACACACACACACACACACACACAGAGAGAGAGAGAGAGAGAGAGAGAGAGAGAGATAATACTGTACATAAATTCCAATAATAATAAGAAGAAATCTATGTTGTAATAAGCTCAATATAAAACAGAATTCTTACCACTATCACTCTTATATTCCCATAACCCTTCTTGGAAAGAAGTCAACGGACACCGTAGTATGAGACACAAAATGCCATGGCGCCCACCTTTATCAGATGTAGGACCTCCTTTCGCTGCGATGACTGCATCAATCCTACGGGGAATTCTTTCCACAAGCGTATGATAGCGATCAATGGGAATTTTGGACTATTTTCCTGTAGGCATGTTATGAGTTCATCCTACAGATGCTCAATAGAATTGAGATCAGGGCTCTATGGAGGCCAGTCAAGTGTGCTGATGTTCACGTCCACAAACCACGCAGCTACAGCAGCAGAAGCCTTATGACGATGCATTGTCTTGCTGAAAGATACAATGGTAAAAATACCACAAAATAGGAAACATCGCACTTTGTCAAGAATGTTCAGATACCTCTCAGAGTTCAATGTTCGTGGCATCATGAACAGAGGTACAAGTCCAAACCTGGAAAAACAGGACCATACCATAAAACCACCACCTCCGAATTTCATAGTTGGGGTTATGCACTCTGGTAAGAGCATCCGCCACACCCACACTAGTCCTGTTCGGGTGTAGAGTGATTCGTCGCTTTTTACACCACTGAAGACAACGCTGCATGTGGTTCAGGTAATATGCGGCTTGCATATTACAGTTCTACGATGAAAAACCTATGCTGTGAGCCTCGGTTGTGAATGTTTTTGTGCAGATTCTTGTTCCAGTCGATGCCCGGAACTCCACATTCAACATGTTGGCCGAAGAATGACGGTTTTTACATATGATCCTTCGTAGCACCCTACGGTCACGTTCGGTAGAGTGATGGGTCGTCCACTACTGGTAGCACTTGTACTCGACTCGCTGTGATTGTTGACCTGGGATAGCCCAATTTGTCCAACAGATAGGCCTGCAATATGGCATCCTATTACAACGCCTTTCAAACTGTCAGTTCTCTTCTCACAGCCATCTCATCCGGACACAGTTTTTAATAAATATTGTAGCCGGTATAAATATTTATACCGGCTACAAACACGTAACCTTTGGATTGAAAACGACCTGAGTAAGATTCTCGTTTTGACGAGAGGAATTTTTATATGGTCTTTTTCAGTTGAAGATGACTTAGCCGATCTCATAAGAAGGTAGCAGGGGTTTCCGGAACACTCTCGTTCTTCATCCCGCATACAGGTAAATCGCCCAGAGAACAAAACGCAACGGCAGTGTTCTCCCGCGATGAGCCGTTGTACTTCTTGTGTCACGTAATATCAATAATGTCCTATTTCATTTCGATTTCGTGAGTGCTCGTCACATATGAAATGACTCGCATCTTCACTTGCGATTCTCAAGTTTTTTTGGAGGAATCGCAAGTGAAATTTTTGATCATTTTTCTGTGCCAGAATAATTTTCAACAACTGTAGTTATTTTTCAACTCAATGATTTTTAATATTTCTGGACAAACGAAATCTGCAGTAGGATGTTAAAAACCTTTACAAATTCAAAGTATATATAAAATACTTCAAGATGAAGCAGATAAGAACATGGTAATACAGATTATGCATCTTCCACAGTCACTTTAAATTTCTCTTATTTATAAGGTATAAGTGAGTATGTGTAGCTTGAGAAATATAAAACTAAAGATCTAAGGTCGATCTGTATTTACATTCGGATACCAGCATAATAGCAAATTTTGCATGTGCAATTTGTAGGCATGGTCGTAAACTCAAAGTGAACTCGCTCGGGTCATTTCACTACCATCTGTGTTTTAGATAGTAGATTTAGTCAACGTTTACAACTGAATGGCCTGAAAAGAATATACGTGAATATAGCGTATTTCGTTTTCTTTTAGAAACTTATGTACAATACAAGATTAAGAAAAGGTGGCAAGCTCCCCCCCCCCCAACGTTTTATGGAGATTGAATCAAGGGTACAAAAACTGAGAAAGAGACAACAAACTGCATGGTGATTCTACAAACCTATTTTCCTTCTTACGGAACATAAGCTAAAAAGGGATTGAGTTATCCTGTTGAACACAATCTTAACAATATGGAGAAACGGCCAGTAATGGTTTTAACTGCTAGCCACTCGCGGATGAAAGTGAGAAAACTACGTCAAAGCTTTGGGGGAGCCTAAAGTCGTAATTCTGACAATGAACTGAAAGCACTGAAATTTCAAAAAATGAGTGTTTAAAAATTTTAATCATAATTTAAAAATTACTAGTGATGTTTATAATTAGGAGTGAAACAAATGCACAATCATAAAAAGAAAATAAAAAAAATATATTAAAAAACGCGCCACGTGATATATGAAATGCATATAGAGTACGAATGTATACATTCTGAGTTTCTTTCAGTTGAGAAGAATTAAATGGCTTTCTTTCTTTCTTTCATCTGGTTCGAACCCTTAATGAAAGAAGACGATGAGGTTCTTTGATGATGGTGGCAAGTGGTGCAATACTAAACGAACATTATGTGAGATCCGTAGACTATAATTATTTTACTAAATCTTAGTTTCCTGTCGCAACAGTCATGTTCATGTGGCTATATGGCAGGAATAACTTTATCCTTCCTAAAAATGACAATACTTTTAAAGAATTTGAATAAAAAGGCATTCGTTTGGTTAAGGAGCCCTAGCAGACCTGCATAAACGACGTATTTATGAAATACTGTATTCGTGGCTTCATCAAGTAATCATCGCTTACTTGAATTTCATTCATGCAACCGTTATGCCATCGACTTTTAGGCTCTAACATCATTCCAAATCGCGAACATGGCAATTGAATGGGTCGACAATTGTTGCACTGCAAACTTTCAAAACATTTATCACTAGATTCTTCAATTCCAATTGTGTATCTATTCCCTAAAGAGGAAGTATGAAAGCTGTGTAGTAGGTGGGAGAAAGGGGGGAAATGAACCTAAGAATATTTTAAAAGAGGTCGGAAATTAAAATTTCCGAGCTTTTAAACGCTTTAACAAGAAAGCTTTTAAAAAACTACGAGGTCAACAACCACAATCGTCTACCATTCGAAGTTATGACATTGATTAAATTCCTCAAAATGGATAATCTATTATTTATATTTATTAAATTAATATTTACCAGTAAGGTTGGGTTACTCGAGAAAATAAATCAGCACATTTCGGATACAACTCTATATTTCACCCAGACAACTTCCTTACTTTTCTAGAGGCCATTATCAATTCTTAAAGAGATACTTGCTCCACATTGTGAATAGAAAAGGGAGCATAAAAGTATCGACTTAAATAAATAAAAATTTGACTTGTTTTGAAAGTAGGGAAGTAATCATTTAATAATATCTTTGTTGGTTTCTTACGCACATCTAGAGTAGTGACATGGACTCCACATGCAGTTTATGTCTGTGAGGAAACCCCACAACCACAGCTCGAGACTGACTGTCTCGTGGATATGGGAAAGGAAATCGAACAGTAGACGAGCCATATGTTGAGTAATCACCACCACCAGCGTCTTGAGCAAGCTAACCACACTCGTATCAGTTTAGCTACGATGGTGATCAGGATGGACTAGATAAGTGAGGTGACCACTTCAACGGCTCCACTTATAAAATTTTTAATAAAAGGCACTGACGTTTAGATAAATCGGCACCTTTCACAAGTAGCGTCAAGAGACAGTCATTTCATCTATTACCACTGCGACCAAAATTATACAAGTATGGTTTGTAATTACAGCCGAAACAACTACTGAATTATGAGGCTATTATATCTACTAATCGAGTATTCTCCGGTCAGTTGGTCTGTTTTGTGGAATGAAAAACCAGTTTACATGAGAATAGGCTTATTTGTTTTGGAGTTACGCCTGAAGCAAGTGAGGTGAGCGCATTTATTATGTTGTAAATCGCGCATGTTTGTCTGCTGGTTTGAAGGATGAAAAACCCGAATTTCTTTATGAAGAAAATTCTGCTAACCTCCATATGAGATTGAGTTAACTGATCGCAGCCAGATGGCAATCAAACTGTATCTCTAATGCAGGGGGTGTCCAACCCACGGGCGGCTCTAGGCTGTTAGTAATGCGGCCCCATAAGATCTTCAACTTTTAACATTATTATGTGATGTGAAAAATATGCTATCTTTCTTTCCGTTTTGATACAGGAATTTGAGAATAGGTTTCAAGATTTCGGAAAAAATTATCAATTTTTTTTGTATATTTGCGACTCCAATTTTCATTCAATGTAAATACATTAACTTCCGAGTTTTCAAATGTAATGTATAGAGTTGCAATCAGATATTCAACTCAAAGAAAAATTTGATCATGTCTCTTTGCTAGATTTTTATAAACCTATCTTCCTAGAGAAAAATATCCTTCGCTTCACAGTGACGCTTTATTCGTGTCATCGCTTTTTTTGGTAGTAAGCACAATTGTGAACAACGATTTTCAAGAATGAAGCACACGAAGAGTCAAGTTAGATCAAAAATTTCTGACGAGAACCTTGGGTGCTCACTACGAATTGCAACCACTTCCATCGACTCAGACATTGATGCATTATTTCACGTAAACAAGGCCAAATATCTCACTAGTTTTGTGCCCTTTTTTTTAATGTTATAATAAAAAATAAAAAAAATAAAGTAAGTTTTGTTACTTATATACATTAACTACATTATACATTTTATATGCGGCCCAAGAGAATTCTTCTTCACTCAATGTGGCCCAGGGAAACCACACGGTTGGACACCCGTGCTTTAATGGATGTCCAACCGTGTGGTTTAAAGGGCAAATGTTGCGTCGTCCTAGCGAAATTGAGCTATAGTGACACAGAGCTTTCAGGATAGCGGCGTCTTGTGTTACGAGCAACCCAGGTACCCGTATGTATAGGTTGAGTAGTGCGTTCATATTCTTAATTTAATGCTTTCTCCTCCATTCTCATTTTTTTTTTTTAAATTTACCACTTTCGTGATTTTACATTTCATTTAAAAGTCCTTATATATATACAGGGTGTTCGGGATAAATTTGACAGTTTCGTAAGGAAAAAGAAAATCTTCTTTGTATCTATTAAATTTAATGAATTGACAAAAAAACATTACAGGCAGAGTTAATTACAATACTATCAACAAGATTTACTCAAAATAACCACCATTAGCATCGATCACAGCTTCAATTCTGCTTCGGAACCTCGAACAAGCTGATGCTACAGTCTCCCTGGGAAGGGCCGCAAAAACTGTTTTAATTTTATCCATTAACTGGGCTTTTGTATTACTGGAAGTGCGATTGGTGTCTTTTTCAACTGCGCCCCATACAAAATAATCCATGGGGTTAAGGTCTGGGGAGTTTGGAGGCCAAACATTTGGACTGGTGAAGTCGTAGAAATTTTCAGACAACCATTTTTGACTTTTCCCAGAGGTGTGGCAAGGGGCCGAATCCTGCTGCCATACATACGGCCTACCATTGGCTACCCTTGTTATCCAGGGCTTGACTACAGTTAGCAACTCCACGAACAAAGCCCGAATTCCAATGCCAGGGTTCTTCAACACCTGTTCCTGCAGATTTGCGAGGAATTCTGCTGTACGAACGCAATCAGATCGTCTGCTAGGGATCTTTCTTCTTGCTACATCCTCGTAGTCACCATTGCAAGTCTCTAGTTCATGCCTGATTGTTTTTACTGTATTCAGGGAGCATTGGGCAGCAGTCGTAATATCCTTATTTTGATGGCGGGCACGAATCATCATGATACAAGTTATTCTCTTCCATGATTCAGGTGGGTTCCAGCTATCCATCCTTTCTGACATCTTGTTTATGAATGAAGAAGGGTCCAAACTTTTAAATGAAGAGAAGTGTGTGTTAATACATGTAACTTACGGAAAAATATAATTAATTATAAATATGTCAAATTTATCCCGAACACCCTGTATATATAATTAATAAAACTTAAAATTCAAAGTCAGCTGATGTCACGACTAATAGGCATAACGTGCTAGTGCTATATTTTTCATACGCCCAGCTGAGCATGAAAGGTACTTGGCATAAACAACCACTGGACTGCAGTGCTTTTTAATTGGAGTGCAGAAGGAAACCTTTATGGACCCCATCTATCAACTAGTCCAACCAATTTACGGAAACGAAACATTTGTGCTATCGCCCCATTATGACAAACATCGAAATGATGGCAGCGTTAAACGTGTGCGCATCTGCCAGTTTCGTATAGCAAGAAAAAATAAAATATAATAAATTGGCACCTTTCTTAAATAAATAATACATAACGAGGAAAAAATAACTAAATTTAATTCGTAATTACTCATAATTCATAAGTTAACAGATGGAAGAACAATGGGGACATGCGCCCTTCGATTGCCGTAATGAAGATGAACCATATCTTTTCTTCAATTGAAAGCGAATCAACTGCCCTTCTATCTCCGTGTGAGAGCAGTTGACTCGCCTTCAATCCTTATGAGAAATTCGGATTTTTTCATCCCACAAACAGGCAATCCGGACAAAGAACGCACGCAAATCTACAAAAACGCTGTTAGTAGGTGATAGATGGCGTAATATGACGTGGTGTTGATTGTCCTACCGCGATGAGTCCTTAGATTCTATGGAGGTGTGATGCAATAATAACTACAGTAATACTGTAATTTAATCTTTCGAAAGTTCGCAATTTTGGTGAGACAGTAATACCTCCTTTGCTAAAATGGAACTGGTTGTTGGAATCGTAACATTAAGCTATCTGCTATCTCGAATCAATGTTTTTTTTTTTTATATGTAATTATTTTTTTACACAGACTCTAAAAGATGCGGCAAGTACAGCATAACGTATAGTCGAGATGCAATGAATGAAACCAAATGAAAGTTTTCCAATACAGCCAGGTAACTAAAAACGTCAGTTAATGCGAAAAACAAAATATAAATATGTACATAATCCAGTGCTACATTTAAATACATTTTTAAAAAATGCGTACATATTAAATAAAAAAGTTATTTTTAAAATTTAATATGTGCGTATTCTATGCTATTATCAACAGGAAACTGTTATAAGTTATATGAAAAGGGAAGGAAAAAGTATATATAAAGAAACACAGAATGTGTTTTTTCATACAATTTAGTACTACAATAACAGTGCTATTGTGTAGACCACGCCAACTACCTGCTTCTATCACGAACTAATTATGGACACGCGATTGTACTAATGAAAACCATCCGTTTGTTTATCTTGGCATGGCCATTTATACTGCGTCGAAATCAAGCGTCAACGACCTGCACAATTACCAATATAGGTGTAACTTTGACTTCATTTCTATACTGGTGTCCAAAACCTAAGGACGAACACTGTTCCTCAAGTTTACAACTGAAAATTCAGACGAATCAGCTTGCGTCAATTTGTATAATAACTGACGATTTAGAGTAGAAAGCGGGTACGCATTCCAATTTTCGAATGGGGCGCAAAGGGGTGATGTGGTGGCACTCAACAGGATAAAAGGCAAAAGGCTGCGCTAAGCAAATTGTGTTTGAAGGAAGCTCTTTTCGTGAAGAAATAACGTTGCAAACTTGGATCTCTTGTAATGTAACAAAGCCATCATCTAGATGAGTTCACGGGGGGGGGGGGTAGAATTATTGGAAAGCTTAAAGAAGGAATTACTTCTTTTTTTTTGCCAGAGAATTTAGAATCTCACATAACATTGTATTCAGGCTCTGGACAATGTTTCAAACCAATGGAATGTGTTCCAGGAGATTGCTAAGAGGTCGCCCTCGCTCTACCAAGGAGCATGAAAACAGATTTTTGGTTATAACAGTAAAGCGTAATCCAAGCACCACGGCAGATCAGCTTGCAAGTCGGCTCCATTCATGCACAGCACAAGAATATCTCGACAAACTGTGACAAAACATATGCCAGAAAGCCTGTAGTCTGTCCACAGCTCATTGTACTGATGTACTCTTTATAGATCAGAGTCGTTTTAAAATTTTCCTCCGTTTTTATACAGCACTTGATCTAGCGTGAAAGTGGTACTGCTTACCATCTCGAGAATGTTTTTGAAAGGGATAGACAAGGCCGTGCTAGGGTTATGGTGTGGGGAGACATCATGTTTAATGGAGCATCGAACTACAAGTGCTAGAAAAAGGGGCTCTGACTGGTGAACGATATTACAACAAATTTCTTCAACGTTATGTTCGATTGTTTCGTAATGTAGGCGAAGAATTCCTTTTTTTTTTTTTTATGGACGACAGTATCACTCTACATCATACACGAGCAGTGGTGATACGAGTGGCTGACACACTCCCCAGATCTCAATCCCATAGAAATGTAGTGTTATGGTTTGGAAGGGTATCATCTTGTTGGATGGACCCACCGAACTGTATGTGATTCCTAGCAGAACCATGAATGCTGCAACTTATGCAGGCCAGTTCATGAACCCCGTATCCTAAGAGACGATAATGCTCATCCTCATCGAGCGAAGTACGCAAAACAATATCTTCAAGAAGACTCTCGCACGTATGGACTGGCCAGCCAGGTCTTGACCTCAATCCTATGGAGCATGTTAGGGATGCTCTAGGTAGAGGTGTTGCTACTCTCAATCCTCCTCCTCCTTCAAAAAAAATCTTGGACTAAGAGAGCTTTGTAGGAGCAATGATCGTTACTACCAACTGAGCTCTTGAAGCACTTTGACAATCTCATTTTGACAATTATTTTCAGCAACAAATTGTCATTTGTTGCTGAAAACAACCCTCGATACGGCATGCCTTGATATGTCGCGATTGTCCTCATCACTAAACTTATGTAAACTCAGAAATAAATGACTCGAAATATTTTATTGATTTTCATCTTTTCCTACGACTTGACATCTGAAGGTCTTCAGCTGTTCTTTTCACGCTAGCCAACACGTGGTTAGAGTCTTTTAGCGATTTCATTGTGCATAGAAAACTTTTCGTTTGAGATTTTTTGACTGGCATTATTTCTTCGTAAAAATGGTCAGCAAGGAAAAAAAAGTGATTCTTCTAATATTTATGGAAAAAAAAGAAAGACAACTGATTTAGGAATGAAAGTGAAAATAACATGGCAGCATAAGAATGAAAAAGCTGTAGCTGCTGTATTACGTGACATTATGATTCATGAAGTGTGTACAGTGATCTCTGACTTATGTCGGAACCTCATCTTTAAGTCGAGGACAACCTGTGCGTGCGTATATTAGCTTCGCATAATCAGTGTGGAAATTAATCGAAATACGCCTCCAACTTGAAATAGAAAGAATAAAAGCAGCTGTGATGCGTAGATGGCAATGATACGACAAAAATTCAACTACTATTACTCTTACACTTGCTCTTCAGAGCTAATAAGTCAATCGATAGCACAAGAATAGTGAGAAGAGGCGAAAAAAAACTTTTTTTAAACCTACTGTACTTACATGGGTACAACAATTTTAATTATTATTATTTTTTACCATCTAAAATCTACGAAAATTGAAATAACACATCAAAAGCAGTTGTTACCCGTCGATTTTCAACGAAAATATTAATTAGCTCAAATTCTTACCAACTTGTACTGCACATCGTAAGGCTTAAGCTGAAACCTGTTTAATTCGTGCCGCTTTATATAATGATTTTTACTAATTCATAATGTACACCCTCTCCCCTACCTTAGGAAGGGCGTGCCTCACCGTTAGGGCAACCTGGGTTATACCAGTCGCTCACGAGATTGTTGTGAAACAACCACTGCTAAAAAAAGAACGCATTAAAAACCGTATGCCACGTTGAATGAGGCCTAAAAAAGAGGTCAATGCATCTTATTTTAATATCTTATGCAAAACTCCTGTAATATTGGCACACAGCGTAGTGTGTGTGTGTAAGGTAACGGAATAGGTCAAACAGCAGCATGCGTATATCTTGCAAGACAACTTACAACTGGGGAACACATCAAAAGGTCAAGAATGGAATTCCTTACAGGTGCCAGGGAAGAAACTTGATGTTCGTTGGATTTCCGTATGCAGCTAATGTGGTTTCGGCACCTGAATTTTGCTTCTATCATTTTAGAAAAAGCATTTTTCTTGAACAGAAAATCATAATTAATTTAAAAAGAAGCGATTTAAAAGTGTCTCGAGAATAATTTAAAATACTATACTGCCAAATTTATGCATGGAAGATTGAAGATTTTTTTTATAATTGATTTTAATCGTTTGAAACAAATAAAGGGAAAAAAACTTATACTTAAACAGTGCATTATGAAAAAAAAAATTTAAAAAAAAAAAAAAGCAATGTCCTGGGATTGCCAACGGCTAAGCTTGCCGTTATGGATCATGTTCAGCATAACCAGCAAAATTAAATACGATAAAAATATAAATCGCAGAACTTGGCTGTAAAATGACAGACAAATTTACTCTCAAATAGTAGTTGGGGAAAAGGAAATGAGCTCGAGTTTAGAATAGTAAATGAGACTACCATATGCACATCTGAACTAATTTTAGCACGCGAATGAATATGCAAAAAACGGAGAGATCGTTAACTTCCATGAATGGAAGGCTAAAAGTAGTCTAAGTTTTTTTCTATATAACCGCTGATGTAAACATGTCACCATCTTTGTTGAAATATGAGACATCTTTTAAAATGATCTTAAAGCCATCACACTATTTCAAAAAGCTACTTGTTTTTCTTGGCTTATTTTTTAGGAAAAAAATTGTACAACTAGTGCATTCCGATTAAATCCTGGCCAGCCTCTATTCCTCTTCCATTCCCCACTTAAAAAGTAAGATTATATTGAAGAAATAATCCGAAAGAAATACTGAACTAAAACTCTAAAAAGCTTCAGTTTAGTAATATAAGTATAGTCAAGAAATATAGAATATCCATAGTGATACTGACTTGACTCGCTTTTGTCACGAGTTGCCTTATTATAGCACTACTTGCAAGACTACCCGTTAATAACACCCTCTCTTCTTATAAACATTAGTAAGTTACTTTTTTTTCCCCTTTCTTTCTTCACCAGGGGCTACTTCGATCTGAAAAACTCTTCCGAAAGCCACTTAAAAAAAAAAAAAAAAAAAACATACGTAGTGGACTCCTCATCCTTCTGAAGAGTGACCAGCCACCTGCCGATGAGGCAATAAGCACAATCCTTACTCTAAACAAGAAAACAACAACAAGAAGATTCACTTTTTAGTTCTCTTCACGTTCAAACTATACCCGAAAGGCCATTGCGTCACTGGCAAAACTGGATGGTCACACTTGGCGCGCGAGCGCAACTATGAGAAGAATAACTGGTTGATGGAGTTTCTGAAGGGTTATCTAAAAAAGCTCGTTATGAGTTGGAAAGGTCACGCTAAGAGCAAAGAATGGAATAATTCCCAGCCAACGAATAGGATAAGAAACGCTACCGAAAAGCCGCCTAACTTCAAACCGTAGGAGAAAAAAATAATAATAATAACGAGGGAAGGGGGCGGGAAGATCCATCAAGCGAACTGCTACAGACGAACACCAGAACACAGTAAAAAAAAAAAAAAAAAAGATAAGTACCCAATAATGGGAAAAAGTTGCTTACGGGTCTCTGAGAGAGTACTTCTGTAAATTGCAGACAATGTTCTTCATTCATTTCAGTACTTGCTAAAACTATTAAAAATCAATCAATTTTTTTTTAACATCTACGTGAAAAATCGTGCCAAAAATGTAACGTGTTCGATCGTGTGAATAACTGGAATCTTCATAACTATAATCTCAAAACTCCATGTGTCAACATAACGCCTGTACAATCTTTTCAGAATTAAAGAGATTCTGATTAAAGATTCGTATTTCCACCAGAGATAACAGCAAATACACCATCCAAGAGCCACTTGTGTACACCTCTACACAAGTTATGCGACAGTTGCTTAACCCTTTTTACATATACCATGGAGTGGAGTGTAGCAGTACCTATGAGTTCGTTTTGTCCATCCGGAGACATTATTCCTCTAGCAAGGTTAAGTCGGTATCAGTGATACGTTTTGGTTGGAAAGACCTGGGTTCGAATCCCGTCCAGGACCTGAAAAACCTTTATATGAACTTTCTGAACTGAAAATGAGTTTAGCCGGTCTTATACAGAATGGCAAATCTTTCCCTCCGAGAAACTCGGAATTATTAAGCCAACAAAGCAAAAAAACAGGTCAGAAGAACACAAGCAATTAACAGATAATACGCCTGGCAACATAAACTTAGTTGCTTCTGCTGTAATCCAAATAACCGCCCATTCGGGTAAAAACTGGACGAATTTTACTGAAATTCGTTATGTCGTATTGATATGAAAATCTGTCATTTTCCGGTACATAAAGTTATAAAGCAGTAGCTCGAGTCCTGTTTCATGGAATGCATGAAATTTGGTATTTAGAATGTTTACTCCATTCAATTTTGGTTTTAATCGAAACCAATTTTAGTAAATGACGAAAAAACGATTCCAAATGATAACTCCCTCCGACTAGAATCAGATTAATGAAATTTGGTATTTATGATTCACCGCTAAAATCTGTCCAGTCATCTCGAATATGGTTTCGATGGGACCGTGTTTAGTGGGGGAAAAAATAGCACACAGAATTATATCATTCATCTACCTCTGCTTTCGAACTTTCGGAAAACATCAAGAAAGAAAATAATACATAAAGTTAAAATGGCTTTAGGTTCTAAAGCCATTTTAAATTCTAAAGCTGAATGAATGAATGTGGCAATATACAAGCATACTATTACGAAAAGCATCTTTTTTTTTATGACTATTTCACATCATTTCCATATTTATTGATGCTGCTACAGCTCTCCTTATTCAGTCATTTCATTTACCATCTCGACATTTGCCGTATCGAATCTGCCGCTTGTTCACAGGTAACAAAGTCCTACACTGTCAAGTAGTTTGTGCAACCAATGTTGAATAATAACAGTAAATCCCATTTTGAACTGCATATATTATTCGATATTATATAATAACCTCAAGGGCTCACTTTAGTGAGCCCTTGAGGTTATTATATAATATCGAATAATATATGCAGGAG
This sequence comes from Typopeltis vanoorti, assembly GCF_054136105.1. Classification (NCBI taxonomy): domain Eukaryota; kingdom Metazoa; phylum Arthropoda; class Arachnida; order Uropygi; family Thelyphonidae; genus Typopeltis; species Typopeltis vanoorti. The sequence goes on along the minus strand of NC_143555.1, from coordinate 122,706,653 downwards.
TGGCGAACCCGAGATACCTGATGCTGGACCATACCTTATTTCATGTAATATACATCTGTTATATTATCTATAGGATGGTCCCTACTCTTATTTCTTTCTATCCTTTTCTTTTTTCTTGTTCCTTCCCCCCAATGCTATTAGAGTAATCGAGGGCTAGGGGTGATTCTTTCAATGTTTCTACTTTTTTCATCTCTTCATGCATAGAAGGCAACGGGAAACCACTATGCTTCTACTTTTTCCCTAGTTTGGATGAGCAGTAAAGATGAGATGGAAAGAACACTGTTAAAGAATATTATGCAAAGAAAGACTAGATTTGCAGGACATCTTCTGAGAGGTTCTTCGGGACACCTGACAAGAACTAGATTACAAGGGAAAGTTGAGGGGAAGAGAAGACGTGGAAGACCAACTAGAGAGTGGTTTAATGACATCGTGGAATGGACTGGTTTAAGAATGATGGAAGCAACAGACAGAGAGAAATGGAGAAGAGCTGCTCATCTGCTGCAACCCTCTTGCTAGAGGATGCTACCGGACGACGACGACGATATAATAATGATTTGACTACTATCGCCGACACGCTAAAAACAATGATTTTTATCCCAAAATTTTATTCACGGAATCAGACAGTTTTATTTACACACTACAAACTAAAATTTTATATCGGGGAGGAAGATAGTTAAAACTATTTATATCAGACATTATTCGTGAGATATGAATCATGCACTTATTTTATTTTTAGACATGTTTGGTTGGGTTGTTAGTTTGGAGCAAATACTATGAGTACAGCAAATGGACGTGGAAGTTCTAGACTAAAATGGAGCAGCTGAAAATTTGATTTACTTATTTGAAGTAAATCAGTTTTAATAGTTTTAATTTAAATGTGTTTTAAATGAATCCAATAATTAAAAACCTTCCTGTTCTAGTATCGCCTTGTCATCATCTAACCGCTCTTTGAACATATTTGAACGTAGAATATACGTCATGAACGCCATGGTTATTCAACGTGATCTTGGTGTTTTTTTCCTCTGCCAAACGCTTCGAATCATTTCCATTCCTTGTTCTTCTGACTGCTACATATACTGTCTATCCTTCGAACTTCGTTGCATAATAACAGCTTCAAAATTCTAACTGTAGTTGCCTGTTGTTTTAAATGGATTATGAGTTCGTATCTCTTGTGCAAAATATCCTGATTTAAACTCAAAATATTAAGAAACAGCAAAGATACTAACATTTATGTAATTAACCTGAACTATAAATTAAAGATAAGTTGCTCTAGCATAAGGTGGGGGGGGGGGGTATCCTTAAACATTATCAATGAGCATGTGGAGAAGAGAATCATATTGTTTATCCAACTGGCGCAGAGCACAAAAATACAATTAATTGTTTTAAGAAAAATACAAAATTACAGTATGCCACACAGTACATAAATACAGTATATTAGGATGCCGACAATGAAGTCTTCAAGAAGTCTAGCCGAGTCATTTCGCTTCACGCAACCGAATTTCGACGAGAAGAGGGAAGAACAGCTTCAATCGAAAAACTTCAAGGTTGAATGAACAAATTTCCGCCTCATACTCCGGTGATTTACTTTCACGTCAAGAATGAGAAGAACGCAATAATGCACTTGAACATAACATTACCCAGACAGGTCAAGACTCAAGTAAAAAAAAAAAAACTGATTAAAAAAAAAAAGACACGTAGGGAAGCTATCAAAATAAACACTCCGTGATTACAGCCCAGAGGACCCTATATTGTATATATACAATACACAATAAACCAGGTGTTTTTTTATTCCTTTTTTTCCAAGATTGTATAATGAATATACTGAAAATAAGTATGAATATCATTATTTAAACTAGTCAAATGAAATTTAAACTTTGAAATTGAAGCTAATCTCAAAAATCTCAGCAATAAAAAAATGCAAGTAAAATCTAAACAATTTGCTTTCCTCCCCTTATTTGTTCTATTCCTTTGTGCGACTTACATTAATATAAACAACAGTTTAAAAAGAGATCAAAAGAAGCTGGTCGAATTTACGGATGGGTTTTTAAATATGTTAAATAAACAAATATTAACACCTTTTATTCCCTAACGGGAGTAGGCGGAGCTCCTTTAATTATAACTTTTTGATGAAAGATGGGCTAGGCTGCTGGTCTCCATCGCTCAACCTTCACTGATAGTGAGCTCAGATATCAATGAATCAAGACTTTGGGGGGGGGGGGGAGACAACTGCCGCCATCTAGTGGGCTTAAACCCTAATACTTGTCATACTGTCTGCAATAGTATGAATTCAACCGGTTGGCGTTTTCAAAATGTGGGGGTTAAACCTTCTCTCTCTGCAGGCCCCAAATATGTCTGCGTAGTCATGTGGAGATGGTGTTTGTTTCTATAATGATAGGCTGCCCCAGGAAAGATCGCTATTTAAAAAAAAAAAAAAAAATCGGTAAAAATCTCAGTTACTTAAGGCGGCTTCCGCGAGAGGAATCAAAAGATTGAAAAAGCATGTCAAACTTCCTAAGAAGTATTTAAAATTAAGCGTCTGACAACAAAGCAGTCTTGAACCTAGAACTGGTTTAACAACGAAAATTTTAGGAAGATGAATTTATTGCATATGGAAGACCATCTCATTTATAGATCTGAAGTAGCTTTACCCACCCCCCTCCCCATTCTTGATTTCTGGAGCAGGAATTCCAGGTTATCTAACTTTTATCTCACCCATGGTACTAATACTAAAGCGCTATACACTAGCAGCCTTTCATCAGCCCGATTCACATACAAAGGGTTGTCAAGATCACAATTTTACTTTACGACACACGGTTTAAAAAAAATCGCGTGAATATATAAGACATTTGTATTCAATCTGGAAAAGACAGCTTGTCAATGAGAAAGTTCCTCAAAGCGCTATAATTATATTACATGCGAGCATAGTATGAAATAGCATATATGGGCCATACGAGCATTTACACACACACACACACACACACACACACACACAGAATCGTGTGAATGTGTGTGTAAATGCTCGTATGGCCCATACAGTATTTTTACGAAAGCAGCATTTTCGACTGCTCAAAAAAAAAAAAAAAACTCGCCAGCCTTGTCACCAGTGAATGAGTGCTGATAACAAAATGAAACAAATCAGAAGCTGTGGAATAAATTCCCAAAGTAGAACTCGGTTCAACTTCAGATAAACATGAAAAACACGCAACCTCCCATGATTATATAAAGTTACTTTGTTTCATCCGTTCCAAACACTTGAAGTGAGCAGGACGCATGGAAATCCTCACGTGCTGTTCTAAAATAGTCCAGCTCAGTGGATAACGTAACTCTCAAATCAAAACAAAACCACGGCTTGTATGAAAATGATCTCGATGACGTCCACTTTGAGATCATCCCACGATCTGTTCAAATGTTAACCGAAAAAAACTGTAGCAATCCTCACATTAAAAGAGTAAAAAAATGCAAGTGTTACTATTATTTCTGACTACTTGCCAGTTATTATTCTTATCGTTAATCTTATTATAGTATCGTTATTATTCACGCTTCAGTTTGCCTTTTCATTATTCTACGACAGCTTATTTAACGTGCGTTTTGAATGTATCCCCCCCCCCCCCACACACACAATTTTCCTATCTTTTGCAAATAAACATTTTCTTTGGGCACCGTGTTGGTATTACTTATTATAAAAGAAGTTCGTTAATTAATTAGGTGTCACGAATAATAATAATAATAAATTTTTCTAAACTACTTAAAGGTCAAAAGAAGACCTTTAAAATATCCCTGGACGGGGTTATTTTAAGATCGGAAGCTCAAACGAAAATACCGCATGCTACTGAAGTTCTTAAACCACAAGCATACGATTTTCAATTATATTACACTGAGTTTTTCAATGACGCTTGTAACAAATCTGCGATGAACAACACGGTGATCTTCCTGTTGGCTCTTCATTTCAATGAGGTCATTCGATGATTGGTCTAAGCAATGTTTCCTTTTTAGGATCTCTGCTGGAGAAGGAAGCAACTAGAAAGAATTATAAACACCGATTGAGGGAGAGCAAAACTGCGGTACAAGATTATTATTGTTATCCACATCGTAAGTTTATGAAAACGTTAACAGATTACATAATATCAGACAAGTCACAAAACAAATGATATGTAAGATTACTGCAGAAATATCTCCGAGACACTTGTACGCAGTTGTAAACGGTGCCTGAGATAACATTAACTGAAGAGTACAGTCGATAACTTCTCAAGGTCACATAAGATCGGATAACAGTATCAAAAGAAAATTCACTTGTTTGTCACGGATATCAGAGCGGGCAGGCATTTTAATTTTAACAATCATCGAAATATGTGTGCTTTTTGATAATAATTGTTATAGTAAGCACTGCTTATGCACTTGTTTTGATTATTCGTATAAACAAAAGTACATGTCGAGAAAGTGACTACAAATTCCATTATATATACATATATATTTTTTTTCTCCTGTTCCTAAAATTTTTTTGAATTTTTATGCAACTTCGGACTATATATATTATATATATATATATATATATATTTTTTTTTTTTTTTTCTCCTGTTCCTAATTTTTTTTTTTTTTTTTTTAATTTTTATGCAACTTCGGGCTTTCGGTGAGCAGTGAGGGGGCCCCCCAAGCCAAGATATTTTCCTATAGTATTTTAAAATAGATTAATGTTTTCAGTAAACATCATAAAAATCTTGATTTTAAGCGAAAATTTTTTCAAAACAATTATTACGTTTTAATACGTATTTTGAACAGCGCGCACTATCTATGCTTTAAATAATGCCACAATACCAATGTCGGCACTAGTTGACAAGCTTCGTATTTTGAACAGCGTGCTCTATCTACGCTTTAAATTAAACCGCATTACCAATGTTGGGAGAACCCAAAAATATAATTTGCCCAGGAGCTCCAACTATCCTTAATCCGCCACTGTGTTTGGACAACCCTTATAAATTCAGTAGTAGTTACAATGACTGTGGTAATCATTTTAGAATATATAAAGGTTGTCCAAACAAGAAAAAACTCCACACTGCTCACCGGAAGCCCGAAGTTGCATAAAAATTCAAAAAAATATTCAATCAACAGAAGAGTAATAATCATAAGTACTAAGTTTTATTGACGGAGATGGCAATTTAAAAAAAGATGCCTTCGAAGCAAGTCCCTTCTGCGACAACAGTGTCCATCGCTTATGCCACGGTTCGTATCAACATCATTAAATTTTTCAAACTTTCTTGGAAAAGAGTGGGGGGGGGGGAGGATTTCAGATCCTCAGTTAAAATTTAAGTCGTACGAACTTGCGGAAATTCTAACCTTTCCTTATTTAGCATACACTCAAAATCTTCAATTATTTTAAAATCTAAACTGCTCACCTTTACTCTCGATGAGATTTTTCCTCTCTTATCGATAAAAAAATCTCAAAGACTTAATTGCACTTCCCATATCAGCATATCCGTATGCTATTACATAAACCATGTTGTTTCGCTAATTGTTTTGCCAAATTTAAAAACATTTAATATACATGTTGTCGTTCGCCACACCAGGATAATTACAGCTCGAATTAATCCGTCTAAAACTTGCATAGATACACAGATAGTTCTACACCTCATATTAATGAGCGCGAGATTCACTGATTCGTAGGTTGGTTATAATTATAGCTAATACTATGAGGCAAGTGGATTATGCTTGTAAATTATGTGTTTTCTTCTGGGCAGTTAAGAAATGAAAATCTTACCATCTCCTTATGAGACCAGCAACTCACCTTGAGTTGAAACGTCCTTATAAAGGTTTTTTCTGTTTCCTATACGGGATTCAAACTCACGTCTAGTGCTGAAAAACAAATGTTAAGACAACTTCGAAACAGCGACGGAGGCGCCGCGGTTGACATCGAAATTTGGGATTTCCGTAGTTTCCGTAGGCACTGATGAATCCCTCTGGATGGAAAGACCTAGATTTGACTCTAGTATATGACGCGAACCTAATTTATAGGAACGTTTCAACTGAACGTAAGTTAGCTGGTCATATAAAGAAGTTTTTTTTTTTTAACTCCTGAACACACGCAACTGAGCAGATATAATATAATGACCTCATTTTAATTACTTCCTTCATAATTTCGAACATCGTCATCCAAATACACACTCAATTAAGATTTTTTGGAGCACATCTGAATCATGGCGTCCAACAACGACAGAATATACATTTCGTCAACAGTCACAAATGAAACGACTTCTAAGGAATAAAAGTCGGAAATCCAAAACAGTGAGAAATGCAATCAATCAATTTACTGCTTTAATATCGGATTAAGCCAACATCCAGTAGTGAAACATGTAGGATTAAAAATAAAGGAACGCGAATAACCTGAAAAGTGCTGTGAAATTTATTTGTAAGAATAATCCCGAAGAAATACAGAAAAATTCCGGCAATAAGTTTGGAGGTGAACGCAATATTTACTCTGATTTCTAAATATGCAAAAGTATCACAAATTGATCTTTAACATTTCTCAGGATAATAGACGCTTCTCCAGGATTTTAAATGTGGGAAATGAACCTAGCCTACCTCGAAAGTTCCTGGAACTTCTAACACTATTTGAACTTCCTGAACTATAGTATTATAAGTCCTGAAACAACCCGTGGGTGCTAGTTGAAAACGTTATCACAGGTCGTGAAGACGAGCTGAATAAAAGCTAAAAAGTAAAGTCCGTTATGTTTAAATGGCCTCCAAAACGTGTAATAATTCAACACTACCACATGAGGCGGAGGAAAGTATCACGTGATTAAACAGGTTTGTTTTTGATTCGTCGCTGATGATTCATGGCCAAATCAGTCTTATTTTTGAAATCGTGACCTTGATGAACCTAAAAGGACCAAGAACTGACCAGCCTATAGGATTATCATCATGCTCTTTGTGACTTGTTACAAAAGATGGGATAAATATGATTACCAGTTCGGTGGATAAATTATTCCGAAAAGGTCTGATAGCGCACAGCAATTGGAATCTTAAAAAAAAGTTTTGTAATACACAAAACAACTTTGAAGTGTACGATCAAAGTTGTATTTCTCGTATTACTGCGTACACAATGGAAGAATCTTGTCCAAGTTTCTAGAAGCGTGTAAAATAATAGTGTGCAGTAATCTAATTTCTCACACACGAAAACGAAACTTAAGTCTTTGGAATATCGCCACTCTATCTCTCCAAGGATTCAACAAGTTCAAAACTAACCTTCAGCCGGAAAGTGATGATGGCTGTCTTTTTTGGAAGAAGGGTCATTCTCTGGGACTGTATGCTGCAAGGGAAGACAATAAATTCACAATGACGTGAAGACTTTAAGAAAGTTGAAAGAACGAATTAATCATGTTTTCATGCCGAACACATTGATTCGTCATGTTGCAAAAGCAATGGAGTCGCACACGAGAGCTTACACTGACTATCGAAGAGATTGGATTTCAAGCTGTGGAATATACTGGCTACGGCCTGGACTTGGCTCTGTCGGACTTCTAGTTAAAAAAAAAAAAAAAAAACTGAATATTCAACTTCAAGGATATCAATTTGAAAATGACAAATAGATCAAAGCAAAACAAAACTTGCTACACGCACGATGGAGAAAATGTATTGAAAGAGGCAACTATGGTGAAAATTGGTGCACTAAACAAGCGACTTCAAACTATCTTTAGTTTTCTAATTCACTTACATATATCTAGTGAGTAGAGAACCATCGCTACAGCTCCTTTCTCAAGGTCCCTCATACACAGATGTCATTATCACAGCAAATGGTGCTAAACGTTCATGAGTTCAATCGAACACTGTGGCATTTTAGAAAGCCTAAATACGAAAAATTGTCTCAATTCAACCGAAATTTAATACATAATACATCCTCTAATGTTAGACTTTATTCTGAAAGGAGGCAGGGGGAAACCCATTAGCTCTACTAACTCGATAAAATCAGCAGGAAGCCGGTTCTTCTCTCCCCCACCCCAAACATTCGTCACCGGTCGTTGAGTTTATAGCTACCTATAGCTACCAACGATATGAAGCCTTCGAGAATACAACAAACTGTCCCTATCCCATATTCCAAAATCCTAATGGCATATTATTAAACTGGTGTCTCCATGAAGTCAGAGGACTCATCGCGGTAGACCCTACATTGGCACAGAACCATCATTCATACAATACATATCATACTTTTCCTTGTTCAGAGGCATGCGTCTGAATAAGGAAAAGATTATAGATTATCTAGTTGTTATAGATTATCGAACTCAAGAACAGGTGAAAAAAGGCTTTAGAGAAAAAAAATGATGAATATGATTAGTTTATGCGTATGACTATGCGTCTAATAGCGCAAAAATGCAAGTTACCCAAGTTATAAATTTCTGCAACTTTTTTATAAAATCTTCACCATCTCAATATATAATTATTTATTAATAAATAATATTTTATCCGAAGAGTTTTCACCATGACAGATCAGCTGCATAATTCTCATACAAATTCCATTTACAGCTAATGTCTTCACTCTTGTCTACCAATTAAAAATGAAACGTCGGGCAACTACTACGGTGTTCTCCTTCATCACAAACTGCTAGTAATGTGCGAACCACTTGCTGGTATCAACTACTGAGCACTTTTTTTCTTTTTCTCCTAAAATTGTTATTCCTTCCTTACAGAAAGAATGATTCGAAAAATAGCAGAATCTATTGATGTACACATAATCCAGCCCTCAAAGTATACAGAGGTCACCTTTCTATCTTCCAATGCTTTCAACTTCGTTCGCATATAAATTTAATAATGCATGATGATGCTCCAGCTATAAATGCCGCATATTCTGACCTTTTGCCTTTGAAGAATCCTATTCTTTCTTTGCACACTTCCATTTACTTCGGCAAACCACTTCATCTTTCCAAGTATCGGTCTAAAGTGTTTCCAAATATAGACTTTTAGTTTACGAAACATTTGTAGATCGATTCTTCATTCTACATCTCTCCACACACTAATTGTCTTCTAAAACAAAAATGTTCCGATTGATTTCAGATTCTGTATGTTTTACGCGCTTGGCTGTTCTGTAATAATGTCCTATACCTAGACCTTTAATTCCCAGTATTTTAAAATATTTCTTCAGATAAAACGATATTGTTGGCTTAAAGCTATATACTGCATAGCCAGTTTATTAGAGGTGCCCATCCACTTAGCTTTGAACCATTATGAGTGACTAGAATAGCCTCGCTACGCAAAGGAAACAGCTCCTAGTTTCCAGAACACTCCGCAGGTATCCTACCACCAGGGGGAAGTTAACCCTATGTGCTGACAAAGCCGCTATCCCGTTCCTGGGACGACACGTTTCTTATGATGTGGCGCGTTATCCGGTTGGAAGTGTCCGTAATGTGAAGGAGAAATTGTCAATGTGAACAAGCGTAACCAGGTTGGGTAGACCTCACCATCCAGCAAGAGCTAAATGGTGAAATCGACCTGACCTGGTTATGAATCCGCCGACGAAGTTCACGACGCGCCTCATCTTGAATGGCTTCACCGCTCAGAATTGAGTACATCAATGGACTTTGGGAGCGCCTCCAGAAAATCATTTCCAAGACCATCACTCCACTGTCATTATCACCACATTGCACTGATGCGACCAATCAGGAGTTCACGGTTTGGTCCTGCTAACATACACGTCCTACTACTTCTATGGCCAATGCTGACATTTTTTCAAAATATCAATCAGATCCGTATACTCGGAATTCTCTACCAAAATTACAAGTGCAACAGTCTCATGGAATTATTAGCAGAAATCTGCATTTAGACAACTGCAACCACGGCATTGTCTTGTGAAATTTTTCTGGCCATGCTTGATAGCATCGCCTTCTGTTCTGCTATAGTAGGCGTGAAATATTTTCGACGGTCCCAGTGCATATATCAACGTTTGCTGAATGCGCTGACCTCTTAAGCCAAGTTCTGTAGAAACTTACGTTCCTGTTATTATGAAGATTAATCATTAAAGTAACTCCGGTTCTAAATTGAACAACTATTAGTTTGCCACTTTTATTCGACGGAGGGGGAACTTTACAGGCTCAGATTGTCTTTCGCAACCATAATTTTATGGTAAGGTGATTTTATTTAGGCATAAGAGTTAGTACTTGCCAGTCTGTATGGTTGCTGAATGAAAAATCACCGATTTCTGGGAAGAATCCCTGCCACTTCCATTTTATCGACGTATAAATGAGAAAATGAATCATCTCCCTGAAATATTATAAAACACATTAAAAATAATCTGCACAGTTTGAAAAATTTACTTCAACAGTTTCTAGGAGGTTTGCAGGTGAAAAGTGCAAGGGAATAAATACGACTTGGGCACTCGATTTATTTTCCAGTTGACATTTCATCCCAGAGCATCTATTACCATCTCACTGTGGTGGTGCGAAACAAGTCATGCAATGTTCCAGTTATTAATCTCTGCGGTGTAAAAATTTACCTGCGTAACCTTGCCGAGAGCAGTCAATGACGCTTTAACAGGTAGTATGGAAGTTTTGGAATTCAGGTGTAAATTTGTGTGGTAATTCACCTTTACTAACGGAAAACATTAAATAAGCAGAACTTAGAACGACATTTCATCTGAAACAAGTCGTAAGCTAGGTCTAATAAATGTTAGACATCTAATATTATTAGAATAATAAATATAGCTCTCCTAAGTACAGCTGCGGAAAACTGTAAGGCTGTGATCAAGAGAAATGGAAGAAAGCGTTGAAAATGCTTCCAATGTAAGGAACCGCATTAGCGGCTAATAAAAAGTTTGGAAACCCTTTATTTGGAAACCCTGATCACAACTACTTGCTCCCATCTGTAAGTAGCAGTTTTTAGCTGCCATTTAATTCTGCAAATATCAGTGGACTGTTTTGGTAATATTAGCACACAGGCACGAAATCACAGCAAAAACCCATTAACCGCCTTAAATGAAACTGAAAGGATGAAGAATCAGAAACACCAAAATATTAGCTAATGAGAAAAACGGAAGGGGGAAAAAATGAAAAGAAAATATGCATACATCCACTGTTGTGTTATAATGGACATTAAAGAAGATAACAAATGATAAAATTATGAATAAAAAAATTAAGATAAAAATAAATATCAGTCACGATGTGCAATTCAAGTCAGCTAAAACGGAGTGTTGGTTAACGTCAACAAATGAGACATCAGCTTGTCATCTGTCAAAAGGATGCAACTCGTCTGTTTGCAGTCGGAGTTTACCAAAGAAAAATCTACCCCCTACCTTTTTTACGGAAGTGAACAAGTTATTTTGAAAACGACGCCTCATATTAAATCCTGAAAGATGATTAGAGATTAACCTGTTTCAAATGATTACTGTCAGTCATTTTCCCTATCTCATGCAAAAGCCAGAAAATTTGAAAAATACGTTTATAGCTTTACTTTCAACTCCAAAGATTACAGAGCTAAAGATTACGTTAGTAATATATTTACCCCCATATATTAATAAATTAATTTACTATTTGTTTGAAATAATTGTATTGCAGTAATTTTCTATTGTTTTTTTCCGATATTTGTTTAAACCACTGCTAAGTGCAAATGCCAACTATTCAGACGAGCACAAAACACAGAATAAAAAGCAGACGATAACTGCAATCAGCAGTCCACATATGGCAACTGTGACAGTTTTTTAATGTAGAGAATGCGGTAAAATCTGAAATTTTCCTTATTTCTTTGAAAATAGTCTGACTTTGCAAAAAAAAAAAAAAAAAAATAAAATAATAATAATAATAATGTTGTTATATCACCTGTTGACAAACTAAATGGGGATAAACTTATGGTAAAGTCCCGTTGGTGAATATATGTGACGCAAAACTGTTATTTTGCAAGAAATATATAACAAACAACAATTTTATTAACATTATTCAACCTTGTCACATAGAATTGCGACATTTTCCCCCCTACACAAGGTTTCATTCTAACAGTGTAAACAGTTATTGCGTGAAAGTGTATGGAACACGTCACCTTTATTTAGGCAACCAAGAAAAATTTTAAAAGGGCAACCACGGTTTAAGAACTAAGATAGGATAACAAGGTTTTATTGTCTGTGGTCGGCGAGTAAGCTTCAAATTCAGTTTTTACAAATGCTCCTTACCGAAGCAATTTTTTTTTTTTAAGGATCAAATCAGTATCGCATAAAACGGTTCTTTTTACATTCCTGTTGGTAAAACATAAGATAAACATTGTCAGAAAGTAGCGGATCATCTTTCTGTGCTCGTAGCATTGCATAACTAAGAATTAAAAAGAAACGAATGCTTTTTTTATATGTGCACTTTTTATCGGTAATTTTTAAAAACATGAAATAATGCATCCACAGCAAGAACAGAAACAACAACAAAAAAAAAAAAAAAAAAAAAAAGTCGCACATCTGTCAGCTCTTAGAACAGTCATTGTGCAAGTTATAGCTAATCATACGTGTGTAATCATCAAGTATTTGTCCTTCATCCTTGAGTGCCTCTATTCATTGTACACTACTCACTAACTGTGGGAGTAAACAGTCTGTCTAAGCGACGTGCTTGTTTATTAAATTATAGCAAATTGGGGAGAGCTTTTTCCCAGACATCTTTTGAAACACATAAACACGGATGCAGCATTAGCAAAAATGTCTGTTGAGAGATATATTAAATCGAAATTCAAACAGTAACATGATGTTTACAACAACTCATAATATACCGTAGTAAAATTATTATTATTATCCAACATATGCCAAAATTTCTTTAGTGATTTTAAGAAATAAAAAAAACAACAACTTCATATCAACAATTGTTTGGTTTTCTGTGGTGTAGAGATAATCGCAATTGTACGAAAACAAACAAAAAAAAAATAGCATAGTGTGTTTTATTTATTTTAGAATTATAAGTATCAATTCTACTATCTCAAACGGAAATGGTTTATAGTCCGACCACAGAAGCGAGAGCCCTTGTTGGCAGGCTGCCAAGAAGAGTCAATTTATGTTGAAGGGGAGAAAGAAATAAAAATTCAATGTATGAACAACACGTGAAATTATGTGCTTCATACGTAAAATTTTCCAACTGTAAGTGGTAACTATTTTCAAACAAAATAGTTACCACTTTAAAAACTACAATGATCATAAATGAGAATTTAATTTTCCGACGTGTAATAATAAACAACTCATCCCACAATATGGACTAATTACCCTATAATCGAAATGGATTCTCCTTTTGACATGCGCAGAAGTGTCGAAGGATCTCGCATCTGTGGGCGTACTATAACTCAAAGAAACGCTGAGTTTTTCATCCCGCAAAACAAGTATTCATATCAACATTACAGCAAATTTAGATATTTATATACTGGCTGCATAGCCTTGGTTGCTTCGGCCGTAATTCCAAAACAACCCAATCACAGTCTTTCCTAACAAGCGTATTAAAAACTTACGCTTACGTTAATAAAAACTAGTCGTCGACTAGGGGGAATATAGGGTCAGAAATCGCCGTCGGAATCCCTCAACAACCCTCGCTGTGCCGATATAAAAACCATAAATGATTAGGATGAAAACTTGACTGACATCTTTTCAGTAAAATAAAAGCACAGTCAATCCAATAACATACAACGGATCACTGTTTACACGCTCCAATAAACTAGACCGAGATAAGTGCAACCATCAATAGCGCTGCAGTTACTATCTGGCGAATCGTAAAATAACCCTATTTCTCCACCCTTCCGCAATCGGAGCCGTATTAATACAAATCTTCTTGCTTAAAATGACTCGTTCAGTGATTTCCGGGAACTGATTCCTTGAAGCAACCCCTGAAATTTGGCAGATTTCTTTGGGACATTCTGTATAACCAACAAAAATGCAATAACAGAGCATGAAGAGTTGGGGCAGTGACGCATGCGCTAAGTAGTGTAAGGAGTCACTGACTATTCATTACAAGATTCATTCGGGTAAAAATCTACCTATGAATCAACTTCGATCAAATTTGGAATGCCTTGTTTAATAGATGTCCATCTTGTTTAATTAAACTGGCACCTCGGACACAAACTCGGTTTCCGTGGACGAATTAAATGAGAGTAAAAGAATTAAAAGTGCTTAATTATTAATTAGTTACAAATGGAAATATTTTGAAGAAAAAAAAATCGGTACAATGAAATATAAACAAATGGTACGCGCCGTTTGTACATGAACAGTAAAGGTTCAGAAAATCTCGCTTAATTAATAGAATAATCTTTTTTTTTTTTTATCTGCTGTTGTCAAATAAAGAATGCTGTTCAGCATAAAACTCTAAAAGATATATTGGCCCTATGAGAGAAGTGCAAATCTACATGTGGGATCATTTCATACAAACCAAGGTAGGTCAAGCATGAAATTATCGGTCATAGGAAAGGGCGGAGATACTCTTTATCTTCTTTATACTTCTTTGTCTGGAACCAGTGCTTGCGTGCACACCGAGAAGAAAGTAAACATATTTCACAATAACAGTACGACATATTTCACAGAATTTAAAATACGCCGAAATTATGCATAATTTTAGACAACATAATAACACCGAAGTAAGGTTTATTTCAATGGTGATTACAGTCGAATATAAATATCTTGCAATTTGTGAATATTTCCCAAGAAGTAAGAATCCTATTTTATTCCCTGTATTAACAAGCACTTAATTCGAACCCACTTTGCCTTTTCTGCACAAAGCAGGGTTTGAAGTTTCTTCTTTCAACTCTTAGTCCCTTGGAAATATTCGATATACCACTGCAGTTGATTTTCAATGTCAAACAACGAATTCCACAAGTTCACCTTCCTTCGTTAGAAAGCCAACATCATGATGGGTTACAGGTTCCTCCGTGCTCTTCTTTTTATGGCACTTCGAACTCAATGCCGTGAACAAAAAAGAATAAGATGCGATTTTAACTTGGAAAAGTGACTGGAAATTCTGAATAGCGCAATGCTATTAAGACGGATAAATTTCCTTAGGGAAATTCACGCCTTAGAAACATTTCATGTTTCGGATAACGTTAAAAGGTCTGCAAATTGAACTAACGAGGTTTCATTAGGAGACGATTAGCAGATATACTACACCTAGGAATGGGGGGGGGGGGGAAGAGAAATACCAGTCACTAGGTGGTTTCGACAGTCGCTGTTCCATGTCTGTAAACTGCGTGTGTTCTTCTGGGCGATTGGTCTATTTTGCAGAATGAATAATCTGAGTTTCGGGGGGGGGGGACCTATCATATACGTATGAGAATTACTAACTCGTCTTTCTTCAGAGGGAGAAATAAAAAACTAAAGGCTCTTCGCTTTCTAGACGGGATTTGAATCCAAGTCTTTCTGAGCTTTTTTTTTTTTTTTTTTTTTTTTTTTTTTTTAACAGCGCGGATGCGAACCAGATTAATATCTAGTAACAGTAGTCACTAATTTTTTTTTTCCTGTGTGACTCCCACCCACGATAGGTTGTAAACCTATAGGGTATTCATAAGTACCGTGAGTGAGCTAAGGATTTTTGTGTATGTGTTCTGATGAATTTTATACATGTTTTGTATTTTTGCATAATCCCCCTGCTGCAGAGACCAAACATGGAACTTACTCAAACCACTTCAGGCTTCAATTAAGCAGAAGGTAGTCTCAGCACCGGGCGATGAAATTCATCTCCTACCTAAAGACATCACATACATCATGTTCACGGTGGAATTCGAACCCACATCCTGTTGGTTGGCCGAATGGATAGGCTAACCACTCGTCCAACCAGGTCGGCAGTTACGTGAAGAAAAAGATTTATTTTATTTTTTATTTTTTTTGTATTTTCTTAAGACATGCTGTGTCTTAAAGAATATACAGTAGTTTTATACCAATGAAGGGCTGTTATAGTTACAATTTTAATGAAAGAGTATTCAATCACTGCAATAAACTGCCTCAAGTAATGAAAATTGGATACCTTAAAACCAGATATATATTTTTATTTATTATTTTATTTATTTATTATTATGTTATTTTTATTTTTTTTGAGTAACATATATTGGCATCCCATGACTAGTACTTTTTTTTCGGTAATACTGGTATATAACAGCTATCGAAAACATTTTGGCCTTGCGAATTCAGTTTGTTTTGTGACGTTGATGTAAGCTTTACGGTGATCGGAAAATTCGACGTAAACATTTTTGCCGTAGGAAAATTCGCCGCAATATTTTCGCCATAAAATATTTTGCATTAATTTTTGTAAAATAATCAATGGATGATAAAGATATTATAAATTCATTAAAAAGGCCGATTTTTATTAAGGTGAATGTCAGTGATACATAACATAATGAAATAATTTTAAAAGTGTGCAAATTAAAAGAGATGCTGCGTAAATAATTAACTTTTTGCTGCAGATCGTCAATTCAACAAAACCATCAGTAACATCGCTCATTGGATAAAAATGCTAATGCTGTGAAGCATTTAATTTTTGTGATGAATTCAGCATCTGTTTGATAGCGTAACTTCAAACCAATGGCAACAATTTTGCGATAAAGATTTTGTACCATATGAAATAAACAACCTGTTATAGTTGTTGATGTAAATATGTTAGAAAAAGCGTTGATAGTTGCTTTCTCGAAGTCAACCATAAATGTTTCGGGATCTAATGATGAACGTAAGCCCTTTAAGGCACTGAATAATCTGCTGTAAATTAATTCTGATTTGCCAGGAAGTAAAGCAAAAAAGCCGCCATGGAATCCTTAGGGGGTCTCATGCCAGTCCCAAACCTGGATAAAGGAAGAGAAGGGTCGGTCAGATGAGTGTCGATGCTCTGACCGTAAAGAAAAAACACGATTGTTATCTGACGCATATACGATCAACAGCTACAACATGCCGGCTCGAACGTCGCCTGGATCAATAAGGTCCGCGATACCGATCGAGGTCGAAAAGTGGGATACCGAAAGGAAACAGAAACTAACAGAACTATTATCAGTAGGAACATGGAATGTACGAACGCTTTGGATGGCAGGAAAACTAGAATTACTTCGCGAGGAAATAAAGAGATATCGATATGATATACTAGGACTGGCGGAGTTGCGATGGACATCAGCAGGAAAGATAAATAGATACGAAGTCATATATGGTCAGGGCAACCAAGCATGAAGCAGTAGTTGGTTTCCTTAACCAAAAAGCTAGAAAGGCACTCTCAGGCTACAAACCAGTCAATGAACATCTTTTTATTTTACAAAGATCTGACAGAGACAATACCAAAACAAGATGTACTAATTATTGAAGGAGATTGGAATGCCAAAGTCGGAATATATAATGATGGTTGGGAAAGAGGCATGGGAAAATATGATTTCGGAGAAAGAAATGAACGAGGTGAAAAAATGTTAGAATTTGCTGTGGACCACGAGATGATGATCTGTAACACAAGATTCCAGCAAAAGGAGTGTGGCAAATGGAAGTGGCGATCAAATGATAGGAAAACCAAGAACATGATCGATATGATGATTAAAAGAAGATGGTAACATCAGTACAGCAGTGTCGATTTTCGAGGAGCCGATATAGATTCGGATCATAGTTTAATGATTGCACACAAGTTGAAATTGATGAAATAGATCCCGAAACATTAATGGTTGACTTCGAGAAAGCAACTATCAACGCTTTTTCTAAATATTTACATCAACAACTATAACAGGTTGTTTATTTTATATGGCACAAAATCTTTATCGCAAAATTGTTGCCACTGGTTTGAAGTTACGCTATCAAACAGATGCTGAATTCATCACGAAAATTAAATGCTTCACAGTATTAGCATGTTTATCCAGTGAGCGATGTTACTGATGGATTTGTTGAATTGACGATCCTCAGCAAAAAGTTAATTATTTACGCAGCATCTCTTTTAATTTGCACATTTTTAAAATGATTTCATTATGTTATGTATCACTAACATTCACCTTAATAAAAATCGGCCTTTTAATGAATTTATAATGAATTTGTAAATTTATAATTTACAAAAATTAATGCAAAATATTTTATTTTTTGCAATTGAAGTCTTTTTTTTCTTTCGCAGAGAATTAAGAATATACATTGCACTTCGATATACATGTTAGATACACTTTCACAAGCACATTGTCAAATGAAAAGAAGGCAATAAAATGAGAAAGGAAGAAAAACTAACATTACGAAATACATCTCATTCTTCCTTAAGTACAAAAATCTTGCAATCAGTTCCACGTGTAAACAAATAAGCATCATTTGATGAGTAATACACGCGTCATGAAAAATAATACCCTCAGAGCACAGCATAACTAGGCATAAAGAGGATGTTTACATGAGTTTTTTTTTTTTAAGGTAGAACTACTGTAGTCACATTTCTTACAGAAGTGCAAAAAGTAATTAATATTAATTAACTGTACAAAAATTTTATGAATTTAAGTCTACAACTAATTCGTTATGTTTGAATCCGACTCAAGACGAGACGTTTGGAGGTCATAGTTATAATTAGTGTTGCTGACTCACTATTAAACAGATTCCAAATGACGCCGCAACATATGCTGGTTAGACCCTTCGGAAAACTAAAGCTCGCATCTTATCTACCATAATAATTTGTCAGCATTTCTTATGTACCATATCCTTCTTCTGATCCACCCAGTCATGACAGGCACAATTTTCGAAAACAACTACAATTTACGAGCAATTCACCATCCATGCAAGTTCAGTTTAAATGCAAGGTTCATATTACAACCGGCCACACAAAACTTAAGGTTTTGTGTGGCCGGTTGTATGTTGATGCCGGGGAGGGGAGGGGACAATTTTAACTTGCACATTGTTATCTCAATTTACGCCTCATATGTTTAATAGCAAAATTTATGCAAAACTCACAGCAAATTTCAAAGACGGAGGAAAAGTACGGATCGAATTCATATTTGTTATGATTCAGTTTCGTATTTAAAAATATTCAAAATTATTCCTGAACATAAGCTCGATTTTTTTTAATTTTTCATTTATTATTTTCGTTTCGACTACTGTACATCTTCAGAAACCTAAATTGTTTATTATTATTTAGATATTTAAAAAGGTATATGTTAGCCTTTTGGTGGTTTCCATGTCTGCAAAAAAAGTGATATAAGTAATCGACTACAGTAATTTTTTTAATCGGCCAATTATTATCGAGAAACTTGTGTATTTAACTTCTCAAAACCGAACATATCACGAATACATTGAAAAAAATACTAGTAAAGGAAGGAAGGAGAAGCATTGCTTCCATCAGCACTGCGTGGAGATGTACTCAACCTTGACGATAACGAGGGTGGAAAATGGCTGCCTGCCGATTTAAAAAAAGGTAGAGCTAAAAGTGTAGTACCAAGCTCCTTCGAAGAATGAAACGGGATTGAAGAATTCGTTATTGATTTATTTTTACAAATAATTCACACAAATTTGCTATCCACATAACTTGGTATGTACTTGATACACTGAATGACAAAAACTATTCCACAATTAAAATTCTTTGAATGTATTTGGGATCCGTATCATTACGGACATGAGTCCTGTTAATGTTCATTAACAAGGCAATGTTTGTGTTTCAGCATTGATCTTGTATCTCGCATCATTTAGCATCAGACAATGAATTAAACGGGTTGATTTTATTTTTCTTATGGGATTTGGGTCCTATTCGTGTGGTCTAAATACTGTACTTCATTGGCTGGGATGTATTCCTTACTGTAATCCATGTGTTCAAGGAGCTGGTTTGCCTGTTCTGGGGGACGAAAAACCCGAGTTTCCGGATGAAAAAACTCCCTACCTCTAAATGAGACCGGCTAACTCACCTTTCATCGAAAGAAACCAGATAAAGGTTCCTCACGTCACTGACGAGAATGGCAAGAGAGCTGATGCTCCGATAGGTATATTTTGCATTAGTAGCACTACATAATAATAGCATGATTTATTCTCACCGATGTAAACATTTGCTATTAAACGGAAGATTCCCCCGCCCTCCAATAATTTTCAAACTGTTTTCGGTTTAACATTTAATGTAAGGGGATAAGCAAAGTTGGAAAAAATACGAGGTCTACTGACCTAGTAGTCTAATTTTCAAGAGAAATACCTACACATTGTTGCTACAAACATTACCAAACAAATATGTTAGGGTAGGTCAAAGCATTTAAAAACATCCTTATGTAAATAAAACTGTTTGTTTCCTCATTATTTGGCCAAATGCCAACGGCTTTCACTGTTTGTGCCAACAAAAAAAAAAAAAAGAAAAAAAAAAGAAAAAGAAAAAGAAAGAAAAAAAAAAAGAAAAAAGGAAGTGACAGAACAAATAACTAGATAAAAATAACCGGGAGTGAGCGTGGCTTCAGTTGCAACACCTTGTTCGTATCTGTACATTCTCGCGATCATCTAAATTCCACGCATCGGCAAATATATCAATTCAAAATCATCAATATCGTTATATCTATTATGAAAACAATTCTTTTAAAAAGTATAAATCAATGAAATAAGATGATACAAAACATAATCAAATTGGGGGTAATAACCTACAGGATTAGCTATCCAAAACCTTCACATACGTGCCAAAATAAAACTTGCTCCTATATATAGGTGGCGTGTTTCCTCGTTATCAGCGCTCTTGGTATGAAGGAAATAAACCTGAATTTCGTACCTCTTATCTGAATGACTGGACTCGGTTTGGCTTGGCCGTAATTCGAATCAATGCCAAATACTGGAATATTCAAAAAATATTCCAACTTAAATCTTTGTATAAGATAGTTTTAACATCTGATCTAAACGAATCTCACTAGCTCGACGTCGCATTTTGAAATTTTTTAAAAGCAAATATGTAACTTTCTAAAGCTTTGTTTTTAAAATTTCCAGGTAAACTTATTTAGATTTCATATTATTAGATTCCAACGCGTTAAATAGCAAATCGAACACGCCCCCTATGAAAACTACAAGTTAAAAAAATAAGAGCTAATAATGTTATGTTAATATGCTGACTCATAATATTACTTTAATAAATATGTAATATAAATAAAATATTAGCTAGTAATCTTTTGAAAATACGGGATAATTTGTGAATTTGATTTCTTAAAAAATTTATGTGGCTTTTTCTAGCTGAAATAAAACGTGACCAAAATGTTTATCGAATTTCTGTGAGTGCCAATTGTGCGACAAGATTTTCTTTGTTTATTATATAATATTATTATTACAAGGTACCGCCATGGAGTAACAGGCCTCATTGCTGAGAGGACACTCCACACCAACCTCTATTCCACTGATTATATGTATTTTGCATTCTAATTGCATGTGTGGGAAGACTGATCTGCCTATTTCGCTTAGTTTCTTTGTTAATATGATACAGCATTTACTTTCTTTTTTCTTTTTATTTAGTGTCTAAGCACACTATTTTTGGGTAAGAATACCAACTTTAATCTTTAGGCTATTAATCGGCTAAAGACATGAAAGCTTAGATTTAAAAAATCGCGAATCAAACGCCAATCATGAACAATAAAAAGCGGAGCTCATCCGATAATGCAATACAAGAAAGAAAGGGGTGGGGAGAAAAAAATTGAAGGTCGATAAATGGGTAAGTCAGGGTTTTTTTTTATTGTTTCAGTATAAATTGTATCAAAAAACATCCCTTTCCCCCCCCCCCTTTTTTTTTTTTGAAAAACAAGAGAACAATCTTTTGCTTTGGTGATATAAATTAAACAATTCTTGCTCGACTCCTTAAATGACCGACTAATGCATGAATTATAATCACAAGACACTTCTTGGTATCTGTTCACTAATATTACAACTGACAGAAATGTACGCAAGCGCGAAACACTTAAAAATGCCAAGATCAACGAAGTATTGATAGGGTTTTTTTTTTAATTTTTTTAACACTTAGAAAGAGGCAAGTTTAGAAAACCCGTAATGTTCTATTACACTGCTTTACTGTAACAGCATGAAGACTGTTTCGACCACATGTTAGTGTATATCACGTCTGTTAAAAATGTATGTGTTTTCCGGTCGGTTTCTCTATATTGCAGGAAATGAGGGGAAAGAGGGAGGAACAAGAGTTTTCTGGAAAAAAAAAAAAAAAAAAAATTCCGCATCTCAGTATAATACGGCGATCTAGCATGTACACGCGGATTCATCCCCCCCCCCCACTCTGTAACTGGACAATTTTTATTGACAAAATAATAATTCTGTTTGTTTTTTTGCATTTAATTTGGTATTTAGAATACGCTTAAGAACTGGGATCGTTTCATTTGGAACAGTTTAATGGAAAAATTTTAAAATCTTAATTTAAAAATAAGTTAATTTGTATTAATTAATAAAAAATGAATACAATAAAATAGAAAAATAATAAATTAAAATATATAAATGAAAATTAAAAAATGTAATGAAAAAAAACCGGACCTATTAGAGTCACTATACAACCGCAATTACAAAATATAACTTCTTTTTTTAACGATTGCCTATGAACATTTATTGATCTCTCTCACCCGAAATACTCTTATTATTTTTCCGTTGCTCAAGTGTCCCTCATATTATATTATAACACTTACA
This sequence comes from Typopeltis vanoorti, assembly GCF_054136105.1. Taxonomy (NCBI): domain Eukaryota; kingdom Metazoa; phylum Arthropoda; class Arachnida; order Uropygi; family Thelyphonidae; genus Typopeltis; species Typopeltis vanoorti. Next base: position 122,684,134 of record NC_143555.1, on the reverse strand, counting down.
CCTACATGTGCAAGTGTATAATATATAGTTTATTAATATGTTAAACTTACATCGTTATTCACTACATGCATTGACTCAGTTAATTTCATTTTGTTTGCGCATAGTAACAAAAGTAACTTTTAACAAAATAGTAACAAAAGTTAGAACAATAGTAACAAAGTTTGTAACAATAGTAACAAAAGTAACATTTAAGCATAGTAACAAAAATAAGACTAACGAGAGGGCGCTCCGATAAGTTTTCAGGACACTACGCTGGAATCCGGGTAGTTCCAGAAAAACCGGGATATCTAGTCGCCTCGCCCTAGTTAAATAGCTTTTGAGTGTTGTAGTTTTCAACTTTAATCGAAAGTGCCAATTTAGTTTGACTTAAACATTAGTAAAAACTCCCACAGAGAGTTCTTATAAAATAAAGCATTTATCGTATTTTAGAATTTTAAAATAAACATTTAAAATTAAAAATAATTTAAAAATTTGAAATAAACTTTAAATAAAATAATTAAAATAGAAAGCCGAATTGCTATACGATTCACAAACTGCTATATAAAAGCAACCAATACATAAGCCTAAAAAGAATCAAAATTCATAAAAGTGCTATAACTTTTGACATGCTTGTCAGATTTTTTTAAAATACCATCACTGGACTTTATATAACATAAATATGCCACATCGTGATAGTCCTAGCCAAAACAGATATGCTAATAATCGATAATTCTATTACGAACAGTTTCAGACTACTTTATAGATAACAAACAACTACAAAATGTACATAAGACTATGAAATCATAACATTTAGTGCTTTTTTTAATAATATTGGTCACGTGAGTACGTTTGTTTGCAGCGGAGCACTTTTCGTTTTTGAACTAGTCCTAAGTTCAAGACTACCTCAGTGATTTTTATGCTTCTATTTTCATGCAAAACAATTCGAATTCCTTCCTTCTTCGGCATTGATGAAGCTTAATGGAATCTGACATTTAGGACCACACGTAATTTATCAATTTTAATGGCAAAATTATGCAAAAAACAGCTCCAGGTTTAATTTGTAAATATAAAAAACGTATTGTTTATACAATACCATTTATTTTTATAATCTGAAATGTTTGGACAATCATTTCTTTACTTGTCATGACAGTTTAGGGATAATTTACAGACATATGGAAAAATAAAGCGTATGAATCAAACATGCACCTACGTAATGTTTACAGATAGCAATTTTCAAAATTCGACTAACGCATGCAGTATTTGAATACTGTTTAACACTGGATGCTAACAGGATACACTTCTGCAGCCAGCTGATGGGTGCAACTTTTCTGGAATAATGACTGGAACAATTAACACGAGGCCAGTGTGTGTTAATTGTGCGTGTATTCCTGGCCACTTTGCCTCGTGAAACAAATTGACGCTGGTATAAAACCTCGTATTATACCAGCGTCCTCTTCAACTGTAAAAGCTTCTATAAATGATCTCCGAGCAAATGGCATCGTCAATAGGGGATTCCAATCTTTCGCGTTTTAAATCAGATAATCCATAGATCAAGTAGCAATCCACTGTAAATATTCTAATACAAAATAGCACTCACTGTCCATGACATTAAGTGGAATTCGAATTTATAGCTAAATATACGGGTTTAGAGTTCGTTTCATTATGATGAGAGTATGGTGTTCTCCATGGGAAACTGGATTTTTCTAATTTCACAGTTTCATACGTGAAAATGACTTACTGATGGTAAATTTTACGTGCTGGTTAAGATTATATTTAATATTTGGGTGTTTAATACTATAACCAGGACCGATGCATAGTATTTTTCTTGTGTGCGCGATTAATGTTCAGCGCCTTTCCAAAAAAGTTTTTTTTTTTTTGAATAAAGTGTGAATAAAACGAACAGGAAATGAAAAACAAATGAAAACCGCTTTACAGTATAATGTTACCTACGGATTAGTCCTGCTTATACAAATTTTTTCAAGTGATATAAATTTTCAAAATAATATAAAATATTATTTTTGAAAGCGATTGTTACAACAGTCGCTTCTATTGAAGCGACTGTTGTAACAATGTAAACCTTTTCATTTTGCGCACCATTATAATAGTAACAATTTTAGGTTGATTAGGTCTTTTGAGGTTGATAATGGTGCATTGATGTAGTTACAGTACCAAATTTGCTAAGCAAACGCGCTGTGAATGATGCTTTAAAACTAATACATAACTCACAAGTTTACCAAATGTTCTAAAATATTTAAAATTCAAATCCGGTTAGTAACTACCTCTTGAATTTCTACCAAGATTCATATTTTAGGAAAACTGCTAATAACTTGCAGTTTCGACTATGTAAAAGTGTTTTTACAATATTCCAAACTGGAGCGATGGAAAATAATAATAATAGCAGTTGCAGGATATTGTTTTTTTTTTCGGAAAAGGGTTTTTAATCCTGTTTCTACCGTAAATGCGACGTGAAAAATTATATTCGGGTGACAAACTACTTTAAAAACTTTTGAAAACTAGAAAATGTGTTCATGGTTGCTGATCTGCCTGTCTGTCCGAAGTAAGCCAGACAGATCAGCAACCATCCGGTTAGAAGAACACAAGTCATACATTTGCAATCATGATTATGGTCAATCTGGCCTTGCAGAATTGGTACAACCCACAGGATCTCCTGTAAAAAAACCACCATGCTCCACCATAGTAAATTAAAAAAAAAAAATTAGTGTTCTTTGAATCTGCATTCAGGAATCAACCTAATTTAAATAAATACGATTTCATTAAACTTCCCAAAATTTAGGAAACATTAATTATCAGAGATCCCTCTTTATATCCTAGGCCACCTGCAAATGCCCATAGAGGGCGCACCACCTAGATAGGACTTTAGTTTCACTACTATTGTATTGTATTTATGCGTGTGTTGTTACAAAAAAGTTTTTTGTAATCCCTGAAGATGTCTCTGTGACGAAATATTGGAAGTATTAAAATTAGTTTTAATCCTTTCTCAATGCTGATAATATCCATTAAACCTCCAACATGAATTCTTCACAGCACTTAAACCTCAACACACGGATATGATAAAAGTATTAGCTGAAAAGAAAAAAATATATATATATAAATATATAAAACAAAAAAAAAAGTGTTATTCAAATAATAATTGTATATCTTTGAATACAATACTTTTATGTACTTGATGGTGGTAAGTCTGAAATTACCAAATTTTCGTTTAACCCTGAAGAAGTCAGCGCCTTCCTTTTAAGGTTTTAAAAAGGAGGACATTTGGAATTATGTCCTCCTTTTTTGGATTTTAAAATGTAGCAATCTCACACAACACGCACGCACGCACATATTAGGCGTCCTACATGCGCTAGTCATGAGAGGGGTCAGTCCAAACTTCTTTTTATTGAGTGCAACTTACCGGTGTATTATTTAGCAGTCATTTATAAATCAACTATACGGCAGATAATGTTTATTGCTTTTACAAAGGGTCCGCTCTTGTTATCTATCAAAAATGAGATATCATTTCTACAGGCGCATAAAAAAAATAACCTGAAGACTTTGATCTCACTGTAGCCAGCTCAAAGTCTCAACACTGACACATATATCAACAGTTGGTAAAAGGTGTTTATGCCACATCGCGTAACAGCGATGTTCATTTTTTTCCCCTTCCTTAAAACTAGTTAGAACCTTTCTTCAGCAATCCAAGACAAACATACCGCACGTTTTTGAGGGGGGATTCTAAAAATAACAGACCTCGTTAAAGAACTTATGAGCAGATAGGGACTAAACTAATGAGCTGCTTATTAGCACGAATCTGAAATATAGTCACTGGAATAGAAAGTTGGAAGTTGCACGCTATATATACTTGACAACTGTATACTCTAAGATGCACAATTACTTAACTAGCTAGACATTTTCTTTGTCCTTTCTTCCTTTCGCTCCAAGTGAAATCACGCATCAAAAGATATCCCAATACTTGTATGGCAACGCTTGAGGCGGCTATTTCGATGGCAACCCTTGTTTTATAGAACAAGTATACTTTTTCGAAAGGAAGTGCTTTGTTGCACAATAAAACATCCATTAGCCATGACATGTTTTGCTAGCGGTACTAAATGAGACTTTCTTTTAGATTGTTAGGACACGTGTCTTCATTTAGTTTGAGAGTGGAAAATGCTTTCAAAAATAACTCAACTGGATGATGATATTCAATAATTTGCTTCAACAAAGTTAATATTTGCCGTAAAACTAAACTTTATTTGTTGTTTAACCTAAAATGATTGAACTCCTATGCATTTCACCTACCTTCTCTCCTCATTCCCAAATTTCTCTCTAAGCAACTTTACAAAATGCACTTTAATTTTATTTATGCTTTCGCTTATCTTCATTTATATACTGCCTTTTAATGGTTTTTATAAGACGCTGAGAGATAGACGAGTTCCGATAGACTGGGCGATGACGTAGGCCGTGAAGCTACAACGGCACAGAACACTTAACAGGGCAGTGAGCGTCACTTTAGGCGAGAGATAGAAGTGAGGACATCCAGATGACTGTTGACAACTGATCTCACTTAAAACAATACAGTTTATCTACGCAAATATGAAAAGGCAAGGGAAGCTGATTTTTTTATATTTTTTAAATCAAGTGATATAACCAAAAAGTACGTTCTCTTTATAGCAAAGTAATGATTAAATACTATAAAAATTCAGTATCATCTCCTGGTCAAGCAATCGTTCCGAAAAACATTTTTAAATGCAAGAAACATTTAAAAAACGCGATGGCGATGGTTGCTGAACCATCGCGTTTTTGTATTCAGCTAACTGAGAGCAGGTGTATAATTATGTTAAAAACGCGTTCAAATAATAACGGGTATTACTAGTTTTGTCCACATGGGGCGCTTCGTAACATCAGCATAATTACCGTGATAAAGAATTGAAGTCACTAATGCAGAATGATGTCATTCCTTATGATACTAACTTCATATTTTTGCAGGCTCAACATTTTCTTCCGAAGAACCTAGTATAGCGCATTGTGAATAGGAATTCCGCGAAAAAAAAAAAAAAAAAATCGACTCTAACAATATTTTTTGCTCTTAATATCAATACTGAATACGAAATTAAGTATATATCAAAAGTGGTGTTTATATTATACAGTAATAATTATAGCTCAGTTCTACATTTATTAATTGTGAAAATCTAAGACTGCGATAATTCCAGTACGAATTACAATTAGGTTAATCACGTGATATTCCACCGCATCAAACAGGCATTAGTTCGTCAATACACTGACTCTTATGTTGCCAAATCAATTTAGGAAATTGCTGTAGCGTATCATTTTTGAACATATGATTACTGAAGTTGCCCGATTTTCACGGAAACGGCAAATTGTAGTAAAATTTAGCAAAAAATCTCAATATTATTTAGCTAGACTGCTGCTATGCGCATATAGAAACTGGCCCTTAACATGTCTTTACTGATATAGAACGGATTTAATCAACGCTTCAATGACTCCAAGGTTTATGATATCGACCACCGATCTAAAATAAACAGCTAATGTATGGTACCAGTCATGCCCATCAAGCAACTCATCCACTGAATTTAAAAAAAATAAATAAATAAATAAACATTTCTACAAGTCATTTTCAGACTGTTACATCATCTGGCGTTGCTTTTAGTTTTAATGTCGCCTGCATTTCTTGGCAAACCGAACATCTTGAATTACACATATACGGCTGTGATTTATGACTTCTAAAGCTTTAGGCAGTGATGTCATGTAGGAATGTATCCAAAGTTATTTCTTCTAGTTCGTTTCAAATGATTTCGGTTATGCTGTGATGTGAACATCTATTCCTTGAATAATCGGCAAATTCGACTGGCTTGAAAACTGCACTTCAATTTAGTTACAGAGGAGTAACAAATATAACAGCAGTTTTCAATCAAAAGGGGCAGAAATCCAAGAATTCAGAATGTTTGCCATTCGAAATGCTTTTTTTCCTCCTACGGAAATTTCATTTCGTGTAAAAGCATGTCAAATGGCCTATGAGCTTAGTTAATATAATGATTGAGTTAGGGCTCTACTTGAATTACTGGTCCTGAAGTTACGTAATTCTTACACTATCAACAAGGATTTTGTAACTAGAAAGAAAACAAGTCAACGTTATATATTTAAGGGTATATATATATATATATGTTAGTACGCATAATATCTTTCAAAAAAATCAGAATGCTTGCGTTTTTTACATGTGTGCCAAAAGATGTTTGACTAAGTATTGTTCAATAATAATGATAATAATAATATAATACATTCCTGCGGAGGTTTCTGTGGTTAAGAAGTTCAATATAATTATTCCGGTTTTGTGAACACATGTTTATTAAAGAAAACTGTTTTTAAAACTAAACAGGTACTAAAAACAACAACCGACAAGTTTCGTTAGTCGTCAGACTAACATCTTCAGGGGTAAAGAGAACTAAAAGTTTAAAGCACAAACACTACTTGAAATTACGAAAATTAGTTCATTTGTTGGTATTGTGAACATCAAAACAGTTCGTTAAAAAGAAAAAAAAAAAAAAAAAACGAATAACAGATCTATACAACCATTAATGCGTGTTAGCTGGAGACAATGCTCTTAGTTCTCTTTACTCTTGAAGATGTTAGTATGACGACTAACGAAACTTGTCGGGTGTTGTTTTTAGTACTTGTTTAGTTTCAAAAACAGTTTTCTTTAATAAACATGTGGTCACAAAACCGGAATAACTATATTGAAATATAATACATAACTGCGACTTCTAAAAGGTATTTTGTAAAATGAGCATAAACAACAAAAATTCATATAGTTGTATTTGCATTTTAAATAAATAGATAAAAAAAAAATCCGCTAATGCTTTCATTCCCTATGGAGCAAGAAGCCGTTTTAGCCGCCCTATCTAACTTTTGGAGACTGAGGGGCGGTTCACGCATATTGTAATATATTTGAAATAAGTAAAAAAAAAAAAAGTAGTTTCCCAATTATACAAGCAAGCCATTTTTTCCCCTGATATTGCTACTCAGGAGGTCCGTGAAACCATTCATCTCACTGCACCAAGGTTTTCGAAGTTCAGGGGAAGGGGGGGTGAAGAAATGAATCTTTAACAACATCCTAGTCCCCATTATGTATTAGTACTTTGTGTTATAAGCTGATTAACTATTTCTTTATAATTCCCAGGCTTTATTATTGTCCAATAAATCTTTCAAGACTCTCTTTGAAAGATATGCTTCTAGTTCAACTTCGGCGAGATAGTCTTTAATTCTTTGAAATGCCTTTTAATACTTCTTTAATTTGAGAGTCCAAAAAATGCATCCGGGATAAATTTGGCTTCTAAAGAGAGGCAGAAAATTTCTTGGAGTGAATGATAGACCGTGTTTTATGTTCACTATTACTTCTAAAATCAGATTTTCGTTCCTGGGGGCCAACAAATTCCACTGACGAAGACTAAATCCAAGCAGTTCAGAGTACTGTTTAAACAAATTTAAATATCTAAAAACGATAGTTTAATTCCTTCTGAGGCATGTTGATAACTTCAAAAATGCTTTCCTCTGATGACATACCATCACTCTGGAGGCAAAAGCTTCATCATCCATAAATACCACGATGTCTTGAGGTGATGGTGCAGAAGGTACGAAAAAAACCTAAACAGAGTCGCTGATCTTGCTAATTTTAAGTTTGGGTAAGATAACAGAATGTTTGTTTTTCATAAACAATCCAGATGCACTAGTTAAACGGAAGTAACTATCCATTACACGAGTTTCAGTTCTCTCCAAATCAAATGGTAATCCCCCAAAAGTCATAGGTCTAAACCGGCTTTTTCACTTAATTGGTCAAGTCAAACTCTGCAAGATATACAACAATAACGAGGATGCTTAATTTTATCTTAGTTCCATAATTTTTAGCAAAAGTAATGAAACTATGCAGCAGTTCTTACTGTGCAAGTTTATTAATATTTTTAAACGAATTACGTATAACAAAAGCATTTCATGCTTGTTTTATAGTCCCTATCAAACAAGCACAGATGAAAATTAAAGAAACGAGACAGATTCAAAGATGTCTGGATGCAAGTGAGAACCAACAGATTAAGTTTGCTACAGTATTCCGTTGACAACGTGATGAGCTCAAGGATCTTCCTCAGTCATAGCCAAGATAGCCGCCTGTCTTGGGCGTGGACAGCAGGCTTCCCCCCAGTTTATCTGGGGTTTTTCATCCCGCAAGTAGGCAAACCGCCCCCATGAACACACACACGGATTACAGTCATGAATATCGCCCTTAGGGGATGCAGCAGTGGAGTGGCGAACCGGCTGCATTAATACAACCCGTCCTAGGACGGACGAGAAAGATAGGATAGGAATAAAATAGTCAAAATCTGCAAAAAAGTACACATCTTTTTTTTTTATTGTGGATATTTTTTTTTATTTCAGTACCTTGAAACATCAGAATCATCTAAATTAATTTCATGTTCTATGAAATTGAATGTGTTCAGTATCGTCAATTAAAGTCGGCCATCTTATTTTATTATCATTAGAAAGAAAAAGCAGGGAGAGGGCCCACTTACTGCTAAATGCATTACTAATAAATTCTGGCAGAATTCGGATAAATTTAAGGCGTTTCTGGAACGGGTGCTGCTCAACAACATCCCAAAATTAGCGAAACCAGTGAGACGATTGAACCAGACGCATAAGAAAACAAACACTTGATTTTTTTTTTTAAGTAGTAAATTAAAATTTTATTGATGTTCGCTTAAAAAAAAAAAAAAAAAACTTTAATTTACTCAAAATCAGAGACATTGCCTACGAGCATTATAATGTGATATTGATTTATTATCATTTCAAGTAAAACTATCTGAACATTACTGTACTACACATACCAGCCTCTGAATTAAAAACTTTTATGCAGATGTACGTGAACTCACACGACGTACATGTAAAATACTTGGTCACGTGTGTCATCACGTGTTCTAGGCAATTACTTAGGCATGCTGCTGGTCACTAATCGTCAATAATTCTGATCACAATGGAGAAAAACAAAGGATCTTCCGGAGTTCGATAAAGGGTTTATTGTGGGGGTGCTCGTCTGGTTGGAGTCACAATTTTGAAAACAGCAGATTTGACTGGTGTTTTCAAAATTGTTTTTGAAAACACCAATCAATTGACCAAAGCATTTAATGAAGGGTGTTCCCAACACTCATCTCACCGAATTGAAGAAGATGCGTATTGGCAATCACACGCCTATAAGTAAAATAAAAGTTTCTAATTCAGTAGTCGGTATGTGTATAAAGGGATAATTTCGATACAAACCGAGTTGACAAAATAAATGCGGACTTCGTTAGACAACTGGAAAATTTAAAGCCCTCGTTTTACTATTCGACTGACCTGTAAGTTCGAATCGCCGTGATGTTCATAAAAACTTTCCAAATAAGTTAGCATCTTGTCAAAAAGTTAATCCGAGCGAAGACATAAGTGGAGGGCTCAGACTGAGACTTTTGCTGTTAAACCTTGATTGTTACTAGAAGACAAGGTTCAGTTGTTTGCGAATGATGTGAACCTTGAAAGCGTTACCAGTAATAGAGCCGGTGCCGTAGTCGATTAGGAGGATTATTACAAAACACTTATTTATAATAAATATAAATTATAAATAAATATAATTTATTTTAATGAGTTTATTCAATCGAATTCGTCTCGTTCATCTTGCTGACAAACTTTTGTTTTTTTTATTCTGATATTTTTTCTGATTTTAAACAAGAATAAGTAGAAACGTGTACTCGTTTTCTGTATCTGATATTATAGAAAGTGGGGTAGCAAGTGCTTCCTTATTTCCCCCCCCCCCCTCCCATAGTCCTAGCACGAATCCTCCAGATTTTGATCTGTTCCAAAGTTGAAGAACCACTACGTGGGAAACGCTTCACTAGCACTGACGAGGTTTTCGCTGCAGTGATCTGACTAAGCAAGCATAACACAGAATGGTGATTATACAGAAGGCCTGTAAATGTATTTGGCTGTTGTTATTGATAAACCAAACATTTATTTAACCAAGTGCACAACTTTTGAAATGGCCCTCATACGAGGGTGGTCTGAAAAGTTCTCGGCCTAACAACGAAAAAACGAATTTATAATTTTAAAATTATTTTTATTTTTCAACATAATCTCCCTTAAGACTAACACATTATTTCCAGCAATGCTCTAGATCCATTATCCAGTCCCTGTAGTGGATCTCGGTAAGATCTACAAAATAGCCCTCCACAGCTGCAATCACCTCTTGATTCGAAGAGGAACGCTGACCAGCGAGGAAGAGTTTTAGTTTTGGGAAGAGATAGAATTCAGAGGGAGCCAAATATGGGGAATAGGGTGGATGTTCCAACAATTCATAGTGCAGATACCTTAATTTTCCCATTGCCAAAGCACCTTTGTGGGCAGCTGCATTGCCCTGATGAAAGATGTTTTTTTTTTTTTTCCTGCAAACAGGATCTTTTCTCACGAATTTTTTCGTCTAGTCTGGTTAAAAGATCGGAATAATATTCCCCGGTTATTGTTTTGCCCTTTTCAAGGTAATTAATAAACAAAATTCCGTTAGTATCCCAAAACATCGATGCCATGACCTTTCTGCTGATGGACCCGACATCGTCTTCTTTGGCGCTGAACACCCGGCTTCTGTCCACTGTTTTGACTGCTGTTTGGATTCTGGTGTGCAATGGTGAATCCAAGCCTCATCAATTGTAATAAATCGACGCATAAAATCAGTTTTATCGGATTAAAACGCTCTAAGCACTTCAGAGATTTTCATGCGAGTGCGTTTTTGATCTGCTGTGAGCAAGCGCGGCACTCATCTTGCACAAAGCTTTTTCCTTTGCAATTCTTCATGCAAAATATATCCTACACGTTCTTTTGAAATGCCTATAGTCTCAGTAATTTCACGCACTTTGGCTGGCCGATCATCTAATACCATATCGTGCACTTGAGCAATGATTTCTGTTACTCTTTTTGGACGTCCTTCACGTGGATCATCTTCAAGGCTGGTACGGCCAGTTTAAACTCGGCAGTCCATTTCTTAATTGTCGAACACGAAGGAGAAGAGTGCCCATAAACTTTTATGAACTTCGAATGAATTTCTTTCGGCGTTAAATCTTCTTTTATAAAGAATTTTATCCATTTTATTGATAGAATGACTTGCAATTTCACATGGATGCTTATGACAGATGTACCAACTTAGGAAAAACAAAAATCTTGCCGATAGTGTTGCCATCTATGGTCGAGGCCGGGAACTTTTCAGACCACCCTCATATTAATTATTTTTTTATGAAACGGTAAAACAGTCAAGAAATATTTAGTTCATGAGCAAAAAAGCAGGAAAATTTCCTCTCCATTTTAGTTTGATTTTTCTGAAAATTTCAGGGACCACAGACTAAATATCTTTTTTCTAAATATATTTACAGAACAGAGGAACCTCCTCTTATAAGTCATTTTCAGTAGGGGAACCTTAGCAGCATAAACTACTAGATTCCAATTGCTCGAACAATGACGTAGAGGAGAAGGCGAAAAAAAAATTTTTTTTCCCCCTAGCTTAGAATCCGAGGAAGAACGGCTTGAATTTGGGCCTTAATGATTCTTGTAATGACAAGGAATGAGTATTTTGTTTTTATAATATTTATTTATTGTGTGTGTATGAGAGCATGTAGCGATATGTACATTACATCATTAGTATTCGATTTATGCAACAGTGTATCAATAAACGGTTGGTTCCTGAATAAGGGGTACGGTTGGTTGCTGGTGCTCCAAGTCGTGGTTCTAGCTTTGACTTACAGCTAAGCTCACACTTCATACTTCGATGAATTTCTGAGTTTATCTTCTTTTTTTTTTTTCCCTTGGTTTATTTTGGTCTTCCGCATGAAAAAGAATAGAGCTGGACAAATGAGAGAATTAGGATGATTTTTGCTATTGATGATAACGGTTACTACGAGCACAATGTTTGTCAACTGCATGTGTGCCAGTCAGGTTAACTGTGGGGAACAAACTCTGCTATCTCCAAGGCCAGCGATATAGTTTGCTGGAGATGGAGCTGAAAACCTATAAGGTATTCATTCGCGTCGTTTAGAAATTAGCCATGAATCTCCCTTCCCTAACAGAGTGCACTCGTCCGTGCGGTACTTATCGTTTCTATGCACCAAAATTGTTTTTTTTTAAGGGGGGGGGGGGTATTTCGTATTCTTTAAGATAGTGTTCACTTCAGGGATATTCTAGATTAGTTGGGCTCGGAAGTAAGGTGTATTTGATGGATGCATTATTTCTTTACATCAGTAATTTACTTTTTTTTTTTTTCTTCTGTACTTAAAGCTAAATATTCACAACCTGGCTTCAGAGCCAACCCTCGAATAATATTGATGTCAATACAGACATCTCCATAAATAACGAGTTCGCCAGTGCATGTCAATCGGTGGAAAGTTTTACTGCAATCAGAAACTCAATCGCAGTAAGCTGTTTCATTGACTAATATCGTCTCTTCACCCTGAACTATTTTTACTACTATAATTAACAGGAAACAAGACAAGAAAACTGTGAAAATCGGAAAACTTCAGGACTGTTACGCAGAAAATTTAATGAATAGAGTTGTAGTTTAATTCACACAGCAATACGCGTTTGTTTTGACATTCATAGTCAAGTAATGTTAGAAAAAAAAAATTCAAAATTTATAAACGCCATAAAAAAAAAAAATTAGAAAACAACGTGAATCTTCTTATACCCTTCTTGCAGTCCAATGTAAGTCAAGAAATACTGTACTAGACGAATTGAAAGTCTAGTACAGTATTTTTTGTACTATTGAAAATTTTAATAGTTAAGACAGGTATCATGGTTCCTACAAAACATCATGTATAGCCGAAGCAGTGCTACCAAATCATACCCATAAAAAAAAATTTTACGCTCAATGGTAACTCAGAACGGAAAAACAGAAGTGCATGGAAAAGGGTGGAGGGAACTAACGCATAAACTATATGTAAGCAAAGTACCAGAGGATGTGTGCAAACGCAGCAATGAAGCAGTTAATTTGCCTCAGAAGTGGAAAGGAAACTGCGCTTGTCTATTCTACGACTCTCCTTTCCGAATGGGTAACCCCATTTACGAATCTACGTATCTAAAGAGAAACTACTTTTGAGGCAAAGATATGCCTCAAGATGAATTGATAAACTGAGAACAGTCAATAAATTGATGTAGTAGTGCTCAATATCAAAAGTTGCCACCCAGGATATATTTTAAATATAATTTAGATCAGAACGATATCTAATTCGATGTAAAGGGCAATAATCTCTCTATCAAATGTTCGAAAAAATTATTTGACTATACTGTTTAAAATATTCAGTTAATCACCATCGTTAATATAAAATTTATACGATTGTGTCAGCTTTTAAATACCAACTGTTGTTTGATCCATAAACAGTTACACAAGATACTGCCCACACTTGTGATGGTATTGCATAGTACGCTTGACAAATGTACTCGTAAGTCAGATTTCTCGGCATTTTTGGGAGGAAAAAATGGCACAGATGAGTAGGAAGATTCTTGGCTAATGTTATGAATGACCTCCAGTGGGGGGTATTTGTTCATACGGTTCGAGCAGTTGCGACAACACACGTGGATGGATCGGAGAAAATAGACCATCTCTTATGTGATGCAGTGCTCCGAAGACGATGTTTGTGGTTATGCTATTGCGCTGTTAAAAAAGTGGCGCTCTGGATAAGAAAAGCTTTAAGATTGGTAACATTACTACTGATTATTATCCAAAAGAAGTTCTTATAAGTATTGTCAGGTTGATTTCTGAAGGCCAAAGGTCTGAAGGGAACTTGCTAAGTGGGAAGGTGCAAGCGTGATCTTATTGTTACTGATTTATTTTTCTGATGCATCGAATTAATTTGGGCACTTCGTGTCACCGGCGAGTATATTGTGACTTCTCTGCATTGGCGAAACTATTTTGAAAATGGTGCGGTATGTTAATTTATACTCTAAACAACACTCTAAATGTCAGGTTTGAGTAAATGTGAATACAATGAGTTCGCTTTTTTCTTGTTAATTGCACACTTCGAGTTTACGAAGCTTGAAAGTTATAATAATGAGCAGAAAACAAGCCACCATTCTACTCCGGAGAAGTAACTCCTAATAAATCAGATATGTGGTCAAACGTACTGTTCGTAACAACTTACAAAACTCTAGTAGTGTATTACATTTCCTTAATACAAGTTCAAACGAAGGGAACGCTGCTGATATTTTTAAAGGGCACGGCTAACTTTGAAACAGATTGATAATCTCACACTATTAAAGAATGACAACAGCATTCATACCTGTATCGAAAAGAGTGGGGAAGAATGGCTGAATGAAAAATGGTAGTTCAATTACTTTACATGAAAGATAGCTTATTTAGAATTATTGCTACTCATCATCAACCATTGTCGATCCACTGCTGGATGAAGATCTTTCCAAGATTATTCCAAAACTGTCTTTCCATGATTCTCCTTTCCCATGTCACTCCTGCAAATTTGATGACCATTAATCCACTGTGGTTTAGGTCGACGTTGTTTTTCCTTTCGTGGATTCAAATCCAGTACTTCTTTTGTTCATCGGCTGGACATCTTGTCTTCGAGCAATATGTCCAGCCCATTTCCACTTCAGATGTTTCACTCTTCCTATGTTGTCAGAGACTGGTTTGATTTCTTATCCACGTATTCCTTTTATGATCCAGTCTTGTGATACCAAGCATACTTCTTTCCATGTGCTGCCTATATAAACTTAGTCACAAATACATGAATATACAACCATTGCAAAACTTGAGTAGTACAATTCATTTACAACTACTACACTTCACTGCCACTCAACAGAAAATCCAAAATTTGATTTAAAACTTCACAACATACAATACCTGCAAATCCAATGATGAGTCCAATGATGACAAGAGAAGCAATTAAGGACATCAGTTCGTCAAACGATAATAACCAATGGTTACCAATAGCACTGGATTTTTTTTTTTTTTTGGAATAAGTTTAAACTCAAAAGTTCTTAACACATCTAAAAAACTACTGAACACAAATGAGGCAGAAAACACCAGTTAAGTCATCGTCTGTAACTGAAAGAGTGCCTTGAAAGAGATTATTTATAAAACAAGCTTATGCAATCTTTACAAACTACAGTGGCGATACATTTCATAAGAAGATCCATTTCTCACGATTTTTTTTTTCTTTCCGAAGACCCCCTTACTAACTATAGTTTACAGCTCTTACATTCTGGCCACTACCCATAACTGTCATGTGACAAACTATTTTTGCTTTACACTCTGGAAAGAAGCCAGTCTGGATGTGATTCAGTATCTGACCAAAATCTAAATCACATTTCAAGTATAGAACTGTCGTAAAATATTTAATAGGAGTGTAATGAACGGATGTTTATTTTCATGCAAAAAAAAAAAAAGCAATATAAGATATATTATTAAATGCAAATCAACGCTAAATTTTCCCATCTTGTACCAAATGGACACTTTCATTTGACAGGCAAAATTATTAATGTATTATTCGGCTATTTAAAGTCGTAATCTACAAATCGCAAAATACAGTTTAATTAAATATAAATTCATATATAATTTCAGTTAGTTTAAACTGAAGGTGAATTAGCAGTTTTTCTCCCAGAAACTGGATTTTTTTGCACATATAGACAAATCGGTGAGAGAACACACAAATTTAAATTAAAAAAATATATACTATTATTGGATGTAGATGGCGTTGCGAAGAGATGAGTAGTGGATGGATAGTGAATTTGTGTTGATGGAGAGTATACAGTGGATGGTGTGCCATCCAGCGATAAGTCTGTGGAGGTGTCATGTGATAAGCCTACATTTGGAGGATAAGTATAAGACTATATTCGTGTCTGAACTAGGTATAAACTGCAGCGGAAATTAAGCAATGGAAATTAAACTCCTTTAAAAGAGAGATTAAACATAACAGTAGTTTCCAAAACTGCGATTTTCTTTCTTTCTTTTTTTTTTTTTTTTTTTTTAATCGTTCGAATTTTCTCTTGATCTTACGAGGCTACACATTCTGGAAGCTGCCAGTTAAACACTGCTTTCAAGTGGGCCATTTTCACCAGGTCTTGTAGCCATCTGAATACTTTCTCATGCAATTATTCCATCATGTACAGCTTGTAGGAAGGTCAATCAAAAATAAAAGTGAAATGCTCACAAAATACATACTTAGCTCGTTATATATACTTCTCAATAGCTGTGAGAAAAACTTTTTCAGTTGTTCATGTAATGAATATCACGTGAAAACTGACCTCTACCAAGCTTTCTTTCTTTTTTTTTTTTTTTTTTAAAGAGAATCAAATGAGATAATAATCTTGGAGAAGAAATCCAAAATGTAGATAGGGCAAGAAAGATAATCTCTCTCAGGTTTAAATTCTCGAATTGTAATTGTATAACCATTGAAAAACCAAATAGTGGTATTTTTCTTCTTTTTTTTTGCTAGAAATCACGTTTCTTGTGGTGCCGATTTTGAACTCAATTATCAAATTTGAGACCCACTAGCAAATCACTGATAACTGAATGGAATGTGTTCAGATTGTTTGAGATCATTCAAAAATTTAATTTCAAAGAACTAAATAGTATATAAAAATGAAGTTTGCGCCAAGATAATCCCATCATATCCCAACAAAATCCATAATTACCAATTTTTATATGGAATCCTGTCTGTGACAATTTTAAGTTTATAGAGCTTTTCTTTTTCGCAGATACATTAAAAATTAGTTCTACCAATGTGGCTATGGATGATTTTGAAGGCACTGGGACAGGAGTAGGAAAGACAACCGTTATCGAAAATTATTTTCGAAACATCGATTAGATTTAACATTGCAGCATTCAAGTTCTTCAAAATGTCAAAAAGGTCATTATTTTCACAAAACTTATGAGAAAAAGTCACGGAACATCAGAATTATTCGAACAAATTATAAAAAAAAGAATTCAAATTAACCATTCTTCCAGTATACATTTCCATTCTTCAATGGAAATGTATACTGGAAACACTGGTGTTTGCTACTATTAAAATTATGAAGCGTCACACTGTTTCCCTCTCAGCAAAGTAACCAATTGATTCATTCTTCATGTCACTTATCTATTTCAAAGAAATGGAGCAGCACTACTGTAAGCAAAATGCCTGCCAAAGTGGATCCAGTGAAGCAAGAAGTTCATTCTAACACGGGTGAATATCTTTATCACCGCTTGATTCAGTGACCTTAACGAGTTGGCCTTGTAGAGTGAATGCTTTAACACACTGATAACACTTTAGCCCCACTAGTTCTGATAATTTGAAATACCAACGATTCTCGATGATCTCTAAAATGGTGAAGCTAATCAAGTACAAAGATATATGTTTTTCAATCATATTCACTACTCTATTTCGCGCCGAAATTTTTGTGAACGAACTAAAAGACAGAAATGAAGCACAAGAACTGTAAGTTTTCTTGGAAATTAGAGTTGAATTACATTAGAGAATTAATGTTAACATTTGTTACACCAACATAAATAAAACCAGAAACACTTCCGATAGCCCACATTAGTTCAGTTAATTAAAATTTCAAACAATTCAATCCAACCTACTTTTATATATGCCTCATACACGAGAGATTCCAAGACCTATGCCAACAGTGCTGTGGGGGGAGGGAAACAAGTGGTTAGAGAAAAGAAAGGAATTTGTTGATGTGTTTGTTCAAAACGTGTTGTAATCAATGGTGAAAACAGTATGGGGAGAATGTTCCGAAGAGCAGCGATACACAGTTTTGTCACAGAAAAATGTTTCATGTTGAACTTGTAGGTAATGGTAAATGAAACATTTACCATTAACTACAAGTATGATAATACAGGTTCAAATTACCCTGAATTAATTTGACATTCGCAAGACATTAATACTTGAAGTAGAAGTTGGTTCGATCAAGTTGGAGGTGAATTGTATATGGGTAGTTAACCAGCAGCTGCTCATATTCGTACATGATTTAAGGAAAATGGAGGATGGTAGCAGCCAGTTTAACGGAGCAACGTCCATGGAAATACTTATAGAAAAGACATATTGCAGCAAGAAATTGGAGAGAACTGCTTGCAACTTGGTTTTTCAAATGTTTATGGAGAGATCCGGGTATTATTGTTGTCAGTTACCGAGAGAAATTAAAGAAAACTTCTACATTAGTCTGAAACTGGCTAAACTCATTCCCAGTCAGGAAAGGTCTAGAAAAATATCCTTGTGTCATTCATAAATTCGAATGCCTAGAGTCCTGTTCAATTAGAGGACGCAAGGTGTTTATACAGTGTTGCTTTTATTATAAAATGGCCGAGTGAAACAATACATGTTTCATGTTTAGCAGATATACCTCCTTGTCACGGACAAAAGGTGCAACCGGTACTCATCAGGAAGCACAACCATTAAAAATAAGAAAAGAAAAATAAACAGTTTAGTTTGCTTATAACACACACATTACAATTATTCATGTATTATTATTTGCTAATTGCATACGTCCTCCGGCCGGTTTGCTATTTTACTAGGGAAAAAAAAAAAAAAAAAAAAAAAAAAAAAAAAAAAAAGGAAGATCTCCATATTATACCAGATAATTCATTTTCTGCTGAGAAGTGTTTAAAGGATTTTCCACATCCTAGACGGGATTCGAATCCAATCAAGGGAAACAGGTAAATATCTACGATGAGAAGGAAGCATGTGTTGTCTACAGATGCAACGCTTTATGCTGTGTTTACATTCCGGAATAAACAGCTGTGAATGTATTTAGCCAAGTGATTAATGTACTCGCTCTCCAAAGGTTGCGGGTTCGATTCGCGCTACAAGCGCAGTTTGTGTGAATGTCTTTAGGTGCAAAACTTCCGCCCCGCTTAGGAGTAGCCTGAAAAAGTTCCATGTTTCTCTAGAGGTGGGTTTCCGGATTATGTATAAAATGCAAAAAATTAAAATCTCTCTTAGCCAACCCAGGTTTACATCCTTTTCGTGGGAGGTCGTTACATAATAATAATAAAAAAAAGTGAGCATCTTTTAAATCAATGAAGATGCTTGCAATAAAAATAACATTAAAGAAACAATATTATCCTTTTTATTTATAGGTGTGCATCCAACTTCAATGTTCAACATGAAACATTTACCTTTACCTACAAATATGATAATACAGGTTCAAAATACCCTGAATTTGCCATCCATTCGCAAGACATTAATACTTGTGAACAATTACTGCAATGCGTTTTGCATTCCAACTTATGACAACAGGAAACAGAGACTATATAAAACATCGACAATAAAAAAGAAGCTATAGTTGATGTGGTCATAATAGTAATGATTACTGGGTTTCTTTTGTTTTTGATTAATGGGTTTCTCGTGTATGTATGTATATATATATATATATATATATATATATATATATATATATACGAGGGATGAGAGGAAAGCAACGGGACTGACAAGTAAATCGAAAGGAAAGAACCGGGAAGACGAACTTTCCCGTTCTTCACAGAAATCAGTGGTTGTTTCCGTATAGACATGCGACTACCGATCCTCTTCAATTCCCTGTGCATAGTTCGGTGAGATATGGTCGGAAACAGCCTTCATTCAATGCTTTGGTCAATTGCTGCAATATTTGTCCGTACAAGCCTTCTCAGACGACGGGAATCTTGTTGCTGATAGAATGTCTTAGGACTACGGTTACGCCTCTTAGACAAGCAATGTGGATTATTTTCAATTGATTAGACACATGGAATATCACACCTTTTTCCTTTTTGAGAAACCAGTCAGCTCTGCTGTTTTTAAAATTGTTGCTCCAGCCAGACCCACAATAAGCCCTCATCGAAGTCCGAAAGATCCTCTATCAATAGTATTGACGATTATTGAGCGGCAGATTCTTAGTCGCCTAGAACACGTGGTGTGGCGCGTGACGTTTATGTATAATTGCATAAACGTTTCTAAGTATGTGTAGAAGAAAAGCGTTTTTACGCATAGTAATATGTATGTATAAGGTTGTTTAATAATCACCAAAAACCCAATAAATTACATAGCATTGCTTACCTAGTTAACGGACTACATCAAATAGCGTACTTTTCAATTTCAGGAAGAGTGCTCGATCCAGTTATGGGATATTATCTAATACTGCATGAGCAGAAATCAATATCTGGCTTGAGTTTAAAAGGCAAAAATTCATATTTGGTTATTTCTAACTGACACACAAATATCATAAGCACACAGACACTACCTATCTGGAAGTTATTCAAGGAGATTAGGAAATCAACTTCCAGAAAATAAAAGAAAAATAAATACAGTGAAAATTTAAAACTAATAATCCAGATAAAGAACATATGAATAAATAATAAAATTACGTTTGGAAAAGTCTTAATACTATTCCTAGAGTTACTGTTAATAAAATAAAAATGGATATATTCAAAGAGAGGTCATAGAACCTATAATAAACATACTAATGCGGAGAACCCGCCAGGAGGGTATACGACAACTGGGCGACAGAAACTTACTAATTTTTGCACGCTTAGCAGGCATACGATTTGGCGGATTTTTTTGTAAATATTAGTAAAATATATATATGGTTAAGACTTATGAAGTATGAGTTATTTCCACATAATTGAAAAAAAAAAAAAAACCTAAAAACTAAAAATAATCCACACCTAAACGAGACTGATCTAAGCTTACCTGCGTGAATTTGCCTCCGATATTCTGATTTTCGATAAATTCAAAAAATTTATTTTTTCGAAGAATTATATCATATATCAAAATTTGTAGGATCATTTAAGAAAGAGATGGTTAAAAAGAGTGGTCCGAAAATGATTTAAAAATGAAAAAGGTATAATTGCACAATATTAAAACAAAGAAAAAATAGTTTTTTAATTCATTTATTAATATTATTTTGTAATTAACAAACATTTACACATGTTACATAATATATATACAGGGTGTTCGGGATAAATTTGACATATTTATAATTAATTATATTTTTCCGTAAGTTACATGTATTAACACACACTTCTCTTCATTTAAAAGTTTGGACCCTTTTTCATTCATATACAAGATGTCAGAAAGGATGGATAGCTGGAACCCACCTGAATCATGGAAGAGAATAACTTGTATCATGATGATTCGTGCCCGCCATCAAAATAAGGATATTACGACTGCTGCCCAATGCTCCCTGAATACAGTAAAAACAATCAGGCATGAACTAGAGACTTGCAATGGTGACTACGAGGATGTAGCAAGAAGAAAGATCCCTAGCAGACGATCTGATTGCGTTCGTACAGCAGAATTCCTCGCAAATCTGCAGGAACAGGTGTTGAAGAACCCTGGCATTGGAATTCGGGCTTTGTTCGTGGAGTTGCTAACTGTAGTCAAGCCCTGGATAACAAGGGTAGCCAATGGTAGGCCGTATGTATGGCAGCAGGATTCGGCCCCTTGCCACACCTCTGGGAAAAGTCAAAAATGGTTGTCTGAAAATTTCTACGACTTCACCAGTCCAAATGTTTGGCCTCCAAACTCCCCAGACCTTAACCCCATGGATTATTTTGTATGGGGCGCAGTTGAAAAAGACACCAATCGCACTTCCAGTAATACAAAAGCCCAGTTAATGGATAAAATTAAAACAGTTTTTGCGGCCCTTCCCAGGGAGACTGTAGCATCAGCTTGTTCGAGGTTCCGAAGCAGAATTGAAGCTGTGATCGATGCTAATGGTGGTTATTTTGAGTAAATCTTGTTGATAGTATTGTAATTAACTCTGCCTGTAATGTTTTTTTGTCAATTCATTAAATTTAATAGATACAAAGAAGATTTTCTTTTTCCTTACGAAACTGTCAAATTTATCCCGAACACCCTGTACATTAAAACAAAAAAGTATATAAAATTCAAAACAAAATTTTTATTTTAAATTTATTAATTCATATTATAGTTATATGCAATACCAGGTAAATATTCTATTATATTTTCCCTATCGTAATTAATAATTTTTTTTCAAAATTCTTTGGTCAGCTTCATCGTAACGTCTACGTTTGTGCTGATGTTGAAAACCTGCTACTGCTCTTTCATAATCAACATCATATGTTTTTTAATTTTTGTAGTCCATTTATAAAAATCCATAAATTTGGATTACTTGTGCTGCTGCCAAAGCTCAATTGCAGTTTTCGATGACAGGCCTCCCCAAAATTATTTGTCCTATCGCTTCCATTTATTGTTCTTTGGTACACAGACTAAACGCTTGAGGGAAAAATCGGTGAGGTCCTGGTTCTATTATTCCTTAGATGACCTATGTATGTTCGTAAACCATTTCAAATTGGTTCAAATTCAGATAATTTATTTATTTATTCTTATGGAGTTTCCTCCCCCGCCCCTATTGGGGTGAGTTGAGCCCCCTCATGGAGGGTTAAGTATTTATGGCTGTAGATCAGTGTGTGTTCATGGGGCCGGTTTGCCTGCTTGCGGGATGAAAAACCCCAGATAAACTGGGGGGGGGGGAGAAAACCCTGCTGTCCACGCCCAAGACTGGCTAACGTGGCTATGGCTGAGGAAGATCCTTAAGCTCCTCACATCGGCGACAGGAATCGAACCCAGGACACTCCTTCCCCAGGCATATGGTTGCGAAGCGCAAAGCCACTAGGCTAACCGCACGGACATCGGATAAATGAAGCAAGCGAAGTGATCATTTTTGAATTTTAAGCGAATTGCGCATCAGAATTATACCTGGTTAAAAGACTGCACGAAGCTAAATGCTTACGAAGATTTTGTACGAGATGAAAAAACCAACCATTTATGTTAGCTTGCGGAAATGCTATACGTAAAGCTTGATGAATGGCAATTTCATAATCAACCTTTATATTTTCGGGATCTAGTAATGGCCAGATTTCATGTATCATATAAAATAATTTTGTGTATGTTTCAAGTGTCTTATTAGGTAGTAAACAATACAAAACAAGGAAAAATGGACCTCCTTCCTTTCTAGCTAAAATAACAAAAATTTGAGCAAAAGAGGGGGGTGGGGTAAAAATGTGCTATCCAAAAATAATTCATTCATTCTTTGGCTCCACATTGCAAAGCTTTCACGACCAAAAATTAATATTGTCATTATGATATAAACAAAAATATTTATTAACTGATTTATTTTTTTGCATGGGATATTTCAATCTAACTTCTATACAATTTCGTAATTCTACACAATACAAATAAACTTAATTATAAGCGAGATTTTTCAAATTTTATGTTTATACCGTTCTTTTAACTCGTTTCTCAAAAAACAAAAAATATTCTTTAAATTTACCGGGAAGTAGATCAATAGAATAGCATTGCATATTTGATCTATTATTTTGTCACCCAGATGTCCGGCGCCCGCTTGGCCATCGCCCAGTTGAGCGTGTCCCCGCAAGGATCCCAACACTAGTCACATTTCAGAATTATCTAGCTCCCTGGAGCTTGCAGAATGTATTCTGGGTCGAAATTCTGCTTGGTGAGAAGTGTAAAATCAATCTTGGTAAATCAAGTTCAAAGCGAGTTCAAAGGCAATTACACTATAGTCTTCTTTATAGCTATAAGACTAATTCTTGAACATTTTCGTATTTTCAATTACGAAAGAATAAATAAAAGAATAAGATGTTAAAAGTAGAATCCTATATTGTTATATAGCCAGTAAGTGAAACTCAAGATCGATAACTACGATCTATGAGTTTCAATGCCGAAAAACTATCGGCGAAGGCAATTCGAAGCAAAGGTGGAGCAAGATCCCTCACTATCTTGATATTCTCTCATAATGTAAAACACAGCTCCTAGGAGATGTAATACTGTCATTACATTTCAATTGCCAGAAAACTAGCCTTTTGGTTTTTTATTTTAATTACAAGATGTTAAAAGTGTTGTGTGCAAAGTATAATGTGAACCACGGGAGAGCTAAATCTTATTTTGCTGGTGTGGACAACTTGGGCATCGGCAGAGTTACACTTTCTCTGGATAACATGTGACAAAAGTATTCGCAGACCACACATGGCCGCTAATTTATAATTTGTCCAAAGAATGATTGGGTTTTCTTTATAGTGTACACTGGCCATTTAAGCAGCAGTGATACATTGGTGCAGGGCACAGTCATTCATTCAATGAAATGTAAAATAAGATTAATTGTATATTACTAAATGTAATGTTCTCAGTCTTGAAATAAGATTAAATATTTACGCGAAAGTTAATTCTCAAATTTTCGTTAACGTGAATGACCTTCGATAAAATAAAAATATCGGCAACAACCACAGCAGGAAAAACGCCCATTTCAATTTGTATACTGTTACGATGCAGTCTGCAGACTCCCACACGTCTGCTTTGCAATGTCTGCAAAATCTGCCGTTTTGGATTATTTCCAGGCATAAATTTTAAAAAGGATCGAATATTTATTAACTGAGAAGATGGAAAATAATAAGAGGAAAAGCAACATTAATTAGTGCAGATTAAAACGAAACGAAAGATGATCGGTTTTTTTTTTTGTGATATTTGAATTTTTATAAAACTTTGGTGTATTTTTTTTTTCTTCTTCTTCCGACTTCACAACTTATTATCAAATAATCTACCTTAACAGTCTGAATACACTACGTGTATTTGTAGTCCGAAACAGATCACTGTTTCGGACTAAAAATAATAACATGGTGGTGGAGGTGAGCGGTAGATGGCGTTGATGGAAATGATTCCTAATAGAGGTTCGGTGTAGTGGTTGAGACAGTTGTAGGTGTCCTCCCGCGATGAGTCTTCGGACTCTTTGGAGGTGTTAGGAATAATAATAATAACAGACTACTTAATGCTTTTGCGCCATTTTTACAATACGTTCTTTGAAAGCCAAAGTAAACAAGTTTTCGATCTATTCAGTGAAAATAATAATAAATTAAAAGTTATTAAAAAATATAAACGACTGGCATATGTTATGGTTTTATCAAAAGAATTCCAGTAAAAAGTACATTTCAGAATGCTAGGAAAATATTTAAGTACTTTTGAGTTGCGCTGATTTATAACCTGAAAGTATATTAATATTTTTGACCTATATTTCAGAGTAGTTTCTCAATCACGACTAAGATGGTTATTGATTTATTTTTTTAAAGTATTTATAAAAGAGTAATTCGTACT
Organism: Typopeltis vanoorti; assembly: GCF_054136105.1. Taxonomy (NCBI): domain Eukaryota; kingdom Metazoa; phylum Arthropoda; class Arachnida; order Uropygi; family Thelyphonidae; genus Typopeltis; species Typopeltis vanoorti. Next base: position 122,658,992 of record NC_143555.1, on the reverse strand, counting down.
ACCTTGGTATAAAAGATGCACAAAGTAATATATTTAGAACTTAAATTTTGGATCCCACATATATATTCTTGATAAACAGAAATTTGAAGTTAAATAATCATGAATGGCATTTAATTAATGTATAATACAATACAGCAAATAGTATACCTTTATAGTTTGCTGCGAATTATTATACTGGAGTTGTCATTTGGACATCACTTTTCGATACAAACAAAGACGTCCCACAGTTCATTAAATCATGAATTAACAGATTCACATTCTGATCGCTTTCATTCTATGCCACATTAGGAATATGGTTATCTGACTGATCGTATTCCCAATTCAAAACTATTCCTCTAACAGTGCTTAAGAGGACTACACCCTGTTTGCCTGTGTTTTCGGTATCTGTTGAAGATGCTGTTAGAAATCAATGTTGCCAGCAGCTCATTTGTAACATAAAGCACCATCTATAAATACCTCACGCATTTGTGAATTTCACCACTTCCTCATTACCTTTAACCTCAACTAAACTAAAATAACTACAATGTCACTCATGAATATAGTCTCTAATTACTGATAATAATAATAATAAGCTAACGCTTTTTATTCCCTTATAGGGAGTAGACAGGACCTTTTATTTCTATCTAGCTTTTTGGAGAATGAATGGGCAATTCAATCACCATCGGTCGCCAATCAGATATAGCTGGTCCATGATTATCACTGATTATAGGCGGCAACCGATGAAGAGACAGGCAAACAAGTGCTGCCATTTCTTTGTACCTAACCCTAACAGGATGTGTTACTGTCTGAAATAATGTGGGTTATACGGTCAATTTTCTTGAGTTTATGGGGCAAAAAACCTGCTTGCCTAACTCTCTGCTTGCCAGAGATCGACTAACTCTGGAACAGGTTGAAGAAAGGCTTAGAAAAAGTTCCTCCAGTCGGCGACTATACTTGAACTTAAGTCTATCTTCAGTCAGCTTAGCAGAGAGAGAATGCAAGCAGCACTTCCACTGAGCTACACAGGCTACTCTAATTACTGACTGAGGTAAAATCACTTTCTCACATGAATAATCCTTTATGTTACCTAAATTATTCCCAGCCATTATAAAATTATTCTTTCTTGCCACATCCTCACTTCAGGCAAGAATCTATTTTCTCTGCTAACAACCTTAGCAATAAATGCAAATTTTGTGCCTCTCTTTGGACAACTCATTCGACTTCCATAGCACCCCCCCCCCTTACCATATCCACCCTACTTCTACTCAAATCATTTGTATTTGAGTAGAAGTAGGGAGGTCTATAGGATATTAGTAACATAGGTAATCTAAGGGTTAGATAATCTAATAGCTCTGTTCCAGACAACTTTTTTTAGCTACTATATGACTCCAATAAAGTGTATTGGTTTGACACCAATAAAAATCATCTAACATTTACTGAAATTGCTTTCCCACTAGAAGAGCATTTTCCTTGACAGTGCATCTGTGACATTAAGAATTTCTGCATCTAGTTGATGTGTTCCTAACATTCCTGCATGCCAGATTGTCCAAGGTTCAAAACATCTATGCAGCTAAGACCACAAGAAATCAATGTATTGTCTTAAGCACATGTTTTTAGGCCAATCTTACCATTCTGTAGAAGAGAAATAATTCAATTCCAATAAAAAGAAAGGGGGGAAGGGTGTTGCCTTCATTCCTGAAGTTGTCTAACTTAGTTTTACCTCAGAAAGGCCTAAAAAATTATTCCTGTTACAAATGGAACTTAAACCAAGCTCATTTATCAAGGATCTGTGCTCACTAGCAAAAATGCCAACCAACAAGCTGTGGGGTGCAGAATCCTGCCATGGCTATGGATGTCTGCAATTGTTTTTAGATGGGAGATGAATTTCATCACCTAATGTGAGACCACTGCCCCCACTTATTGGAGGTCTGAAATAGCATGAAAAAGTTCCATGTTTGGTCTCTACAGCAGGATTTCCAGACCAGGTTAAAAATTAAAATATAAATTAATTAAAAACAGAAAGGAATCCTTAACCCATCCATGATATGAATGTACTATAGGTTCACAAATCAACCTTCCGTGGTTAGCAGCCGCATAAAAAAGATAGTCTACAAAAAAAAATATATATATATATATGTGTGTGTGTGTGTGTGTGTGTGTGTGTGTGTGTGTGTGTGTGTGTGTGTGTGCGCGCGCGCGCGCGCGCGCGTGCGTGCAAAAAAGAATTTAAATGACTATACCGAGAAAGAAAAGTTTAATGATAAGATACGACTAGTTTCGTTGAAAATTCAACTTCTTCAGGTATCACAGACAAAGAATTAAATAAAAAATAACAGAGACATGATAAAATACATTAACAGATCTAGTATAAAACACACAAGTACATTTAAAAACAGGAATGCGTGCTTGAGTTCCAAATGAAGTTGACTACGTGTGTAAGCTGACATGAGTGTGCCAGTATTGGACAGTGGCAATGTGTGCATCAGAAATATTGTAGCTAAGACTGTTATTAATATGAGATGAATCAAGCGATATTTCTCTAGATTCAACTATTCTTCTTTCAAGTTTATCATAGCACACATGGATATTAGAAGTTTGTGGCCAGTCTACGAGGTGTTGGTGGCCTTCTGACAGAGAAGAGAACGTGACTAGGGAGAGCGCTGGCCCTGGTTCTGTTGTAGGAAATGTCTCTTTGGTGTTCTTCCATGCGTAAAAGGATGGATTTAACTGTCTGGCCGTAGTATGGTTTGCCACAATCACACAAAATCTTATAGACTCCTGGATGCTGAGTAGGAAAATGTTTCGTTTTAGGTCTACTTACGCACGTAGTCAACTTCATTTGGAACTCAAGCATGCATTCCTGTTTTTAAATGTACTTGTGTGTTTTATACTAGATCTGTTAATGTATTTTATCATGTCTCTGTTATTTTTTTATTTAATTCTTTGCCTGTGATACCTGAAGAAGTTGAATTTTCAACGAAACTAGTCGTATCTTAACATTCAACTTTTCTTTCTCAGTATAGTCATTTAAATTCTTTTTTATACATTTTCTACCGAGTAAAATTATGAACAATAATATATCATGCCTCCACACCTATTTCATGATGGCCATTGAAAGAGCCACTTCTGCCATCATCACGTCCATATCTATCAAAATTTCTCAACATTCATCCAACCATTCAATCTATAAAAAAAAAAGAAACAATCATATCACCTATTACACTCTGATACCTAACTATCCACTAACATCTACAACTATCATGTCACCATGAGGACTCAGTACTTCAAATATATTAATACTCTCACTTAGAATAAAATTATATGCATCAATCATTACTATAATGTGTGAGAGAAAAAAAAAGAAAATTAGATCACTATCATGAAAAATATTTACCCTTGTCCTTCAAAATTACCTCTCTTTCGTGTAATACCAATAGCAACATTTAACTGTTTATCTACATCAATTTACAAAATAAGAATCATCTTGAAAAATTCCCCATCTCCAGGAAGATCAAAATCTATAACAAGACAAAATATTTATAGGTTTTTTCTATGATATCCTTAAAAATTAAACTACACGATCTCATCAAATCATTCATACTGACATCACCAGTTACATTACATTACACCATACATAATATGGGAAAAACTGAACTTTTTCAAGTCAGTTCAGACCTCTAATAAGCAGGGTAGTGGTCTCACACTAGGAAATGGAATTCATCTGCTACCTACACTGGGATTTGAACTCACAGGATCTAATGATTGGAGAGCAGGCACACTATTGATTCAGCAAACCAGGCAATCTGTCAAAATAGGGGGTAATAGTGGATGGGGAAACTGAAGTTCAGAGGACACATTGCTAAGGTGTCCAAGATTGCACACAGGATAACTTGGTTATTGAAGAACACACTAATATCCAGAGATAAAGAGGTTATTATTCCTCTTTATAAGGCATTGATATGTCCACATTTGGATTACTGTGCTCAAGTCTGATTGCCTGGATTCCTTGGAGATGAGGAATTGGTGGAGAGTGACTAAGTTGGTGAGTAGTGTAAAAAATGCTCCCTACACTGATAGCTTGTGGATTACAGAGGTTGGGTGATAGGTGGAGAAGTGGAGATATGATAGAAACATTTAAATTACTTAAAGGTTTTTATAAGATTAATGCAAGGGAAATATTTTGGTTGTGTAATAGTGATGGAAGAACAACAGATCATCCCTGGAAATCAAGGAAAAGTGTGGTTAACAAGGGTGTGAGAACTAGATTTTTTGCTTGGAGAGTGGTGAATGAATTGAATGCATTGCCTGACTCAGTTGTGAGTGCTTCGTCTGTAAATGAGTTCAAGAAGAGGTATGATAGATATTGTTTTGATAGCTTGGGTCTCCCGTGATGAGTCTTCTGACTCCATGGAGATACCCATATATAATAATAATAGTGATTGACACTGCACGAACAGCATGTGCTGCTATCAAATGGTGATAGCAGCACATGCTGTTCGTGCAGTGTCTATCACCAAGTGTTAACACTTGGTGATACTAGTGGCTACACAAATTCTAGCACAACTATAATACAGAGAGATAATATAACTGAACAATACAAAAATTCATGTCTTATCCAAAGGAGGCTTCGGTAAGACATGAATTGCAATCCCTTAAACTTGTAAACCATTTGTAGTTGGATTATTAAAGCATCGCTTAATATGACATCAGTTTGCCAAACAATATCAGATCTCTTCTAAGCTAAAGATTTGCCACTGGCTTTTCCTAGCACTTGGTGTCCTTTTCAGCTGAATCCTAATTCCACCCAACCTTAGAATGCTGTTATTTCACAGCATTTTAAGGTGGGTTTTTGATGTACCAAATTAAAAATTTATCTTTCGGTCCAAAACAGGACAATTTAGCTAAACAATGATAACTCTCACAGACTCACTACAAATGTCTTGAGCCTTTTCTACAGATACTTCTATGAGTGCCAATCCATAGAACTGGCATCATTCCTTCATTTTCTGCTAAGTCTATAACAATGTGAGTAGCAGCTGCCCAAAATCCATTCACAGCCCAATTGCTAACCAACGAAACTTCATTTCCCACCTCTTCTTTCATTCCATCTATTTTCTAGAAAAGTCTTCCTCACAAAATGTTTGCAGAGAACTACAACCTTCAGCTGCTCAAATATTAAGCGATTCCTTCCCTTTCAATACTCATCTACACAAGACACTAATATGCAATAATAAGTTCCATTATACTTTCAGAATATATATATATATATATATATATATATACACACACACACACACACACACTAGTGGGGGGGGGGGGCTCCCCGGCGCCCAACCCCTCGAGTTCTGGGCTAGTAAGCCGGTAAGACAAAAAACATGACATAAAAACGTTTCAAATTTTGGCTTATCTTTTTATATACAGGGTGTTTCAAAAAGAATGTCCCGATTTGAAAATTGTATATCTCTACAACCACGAACCACAAATGAATGAGACGTACCATGTGAACAGTTACAAATTTATTTTGTAACTGTACCACATTTTCATTATTAAATATAATTATTTAAATCAGGTCATTCTTTTTGAAACACCCTGTATATAGTATAGAATAGATATATATATTATTTTTTTCTCTGAAATACATTTAAACAAAACAATTCTACATGTACATACATTGCATGTATTTCCACAACCACATCATTCAGTATGTTTGTGTCATTACACTGCATTTTTTTCTATATTTCAAAGGGTTATTATTTTTTTATAAATTGCAAAATTACCTGTAATTTTGCAATTTAGAGTTGGAAATAAACATAAGTGCAGGCCCAAGCACCATGGGGGGGGGGGAGGGGCAGAAGAATCTTATTAACAAAGTAGAAACACAAGTTTTTCCTAATTAAGTATTAAAAACATCATCATCACAATGTTAAATATCGATATAAAAGCTTATGATCCAATCTCATTTTTAGTATAATAGCCTGTTTTAAAAAATCCCTCATTAAATTAAATAAAAATAAGAATGCAGAGCTCTAGAAATATCAGAAGCAGCATGTCACTTTTGCCCAGCTTAGGTATAAAAGCTGGAATTTAAATTTCCAGGGTTATTGCAAATTAAATCCTGAGGCAAACAGCTGTTCAAGAAACTATCTTAGTTATAATTTACTAATCATTCATATTTATATTCATGTCCCATTCCCTTCTCAACATCTCTAAGAATTTCATAAAAGCAATGGCAGTCTTACTGCATCTAAGATTTACCTGGGGGGGATGCCCCCTCAGAAGGCCTACAAATAAATATTTTACGATTTTATTTAGAGAATTTAGCAATAAAAGTCAATTTTTCAATTGACTTTTTATGATCCAAGCTGCATGTTATTCAGTAGAAAAGCTGCTACTGTTTAACTTAAAAAAAAAAACAATTCTTCAAAGCATATGACATTGGTGTCATATGATGGAAAAATTGTCCTATCCATCTTTATTTGTTTATATAAATATAATTTAATACAGAAATGAAGCAATGATAATATTAATCATTTAAGTATAAAAGATAGATAACAAAATAAGTATATCTAAAAAAATCCTTGATATCTCTTCTAAGTTGCTCCCACTGATGAGACCTCAATAACAGTTAAAACCAGTCATGGTAGTGGCGCTTTCCATAATATATATTATTATAAACGTTTGAAGTAGGGAGGTGGTGGAAAGAATTGATATGTCATTAACATTTATATATGATTAGCCCAATCATAAAGGTATTTCATGTGCAAACTTTGTTTGCTTCATTATCATTTGTTCATGTATGAATAGGGAAATATATATACAAATAATCATATAACAAAAATTCATGGAGATGAAGTTGTTAGATGAAAGTAAGCTAAGTTACTCTGTTTAGTGCCCAATGGTAGATGCCAGATGGTTCATGAGTCTCATCTTCAAAAAGAAGTTTGCTTATGTATTGCCAAAACTGTTTTCTTGGTCATCATCTTTTTCTGTGTCCAGCAGTTGGCCTACATGTAGAGAACAAGAGCACTGAATGTAGGTGAAGGTGTCCCAACCATCTCAGTTGACTTTTTTCAATTGTTTCTTTTAGGACCTCTGCTGGCTTTCTTCAAGAATGACAGTATTAGGAATGTAATCTTGCCATGTATATCCTAGTATTGTTCAAAAGTATATTGTCCCAAATCTGTTATTGATAACATTAACTCCTCGTTGAGTAGTGATGGTCCATGTCTGGTTACATGTAAATATGGCTTCACTGGTGATTTTGTACAAATGAATTTTGGCATTTGTGGTGATGAGAGTGGATTTCCAGATATTAGTTACTTTTATGGAACTGAAGAGTTTTGTGCTTCTTTCTTTTCACTTGCCACTAGAGTATTGATGTAGGAACTGAACATTTCAAGGTACTGAAAATAATTTACTTCTCCAAGAATATGGTCATTTATCCTAAAATTTCCTTTTATTCTGTTCTTTAAGACATTAGGATTTTACTGCTATTGAATGCCAACTCAATCAGTGAACATTAGAGTCAATGAGTACAACAACACCTGCAAAACAGACTGCTTATGTGGATTTGTCCTGCTGAATCTTTGAGAGTTATTCCAATCTTCTGCACGTCTGAATGCATAATCAAGTGTAACAGTAAAAAGACTTGGTACCAAAGAGTCTCCCTGAAGAACTCTAGTAAAAATAGGAAAGATCTGCCACCTCTCCATTTCCCATTACGTTTGCATGATAATTCTGGTACAGTTCTGCAATTGCTTTGATTATTTTGAAGGGTGTGCCATAATAACTGAAGAATTTTGAACATCACTTGCCTATTGCTTGAATCAAAGGCAATTAAGAAATCTATGAAATGTCAGATTAAGAGATGATTTTTATATCTCAATGGGCGTTCAAACAGTGCTTTTGTTTTTTTCAAGAAACTGCTTGATTTCTGAGTTGAAGAAGTGTTACATATGGTTCAAATTCAGTTTAGAAGCATCCTGTTATATATTTATTTTCAGTGTGTTAGGAAATAGTGCAATTCCTCTGTAATTTTCTTGATTGTTCAGATTGGTATTATTAGGACTTCCCTCCATTGTGCTGGAATGTTGGATGTAGCTAGAGCTGTATTATAGATATTTAACAGTTGTTTCAAAAGCTGTTTTCCTCCATGTGTAATAGCTCTGCTGTTATACCATACAATACAGGTCTTTCTCATTCCTTTGGGTTTTTAGTGCAATTTTGAATTCTTGCATTGTAAAATTGTTACACATAATGGGAAGTTCATTTTAGATTATTATTTCTGGCAAAAGTATCTGTAGTGAAGTTCACTGATGAATTATTCAATAGTTTTTTTTTTGAAGTGCTTCTTATTTGCTTACACTTGGATAAAGGATTAAACAAGAATATAATTTGTCAAGTTTAATTAGTATATCTGGTGGACAAATAATAATATAACAATCTCTATGGAGTCAACATACTCATTATGGGAAGTTTTCCTCTGTGAGCAACATCTATTGTATTTAATTATTTTCACTTCAAGCATTCACAACCAATTTCAGCAATACATTCCATTTATCCACCACTTTCCATTCAAAAATTGTACTTTTATTCCCTTTCTTCATCACACCTTTATATATCTTCCAGGGATGGTAACTCTTATTCTCCCCCTCTCATCCTCCACTTAATGTATAACTAATCTCATGTGCATCAAGTCTGCATCTTTTAACCAATTTAAACATCTCTGTCACATCACCTCTTTTCAGCCTATCCATTAAACTATGCAATTTATATTTTCTCAACCTCCCCCCCCCCTATAACCAGCATTCCACATTAAAGATGTTGCCTTAGTCATTGATCTTTCTGCATTCTCCATAGCTTCAACATCACAATGGAAACTCAGTGGGCAAATGTGATTATAACCATGTGTAGTCTGCCTTACACAAACCAATGTCTTATAGACGGGTACAAACCCAACTCATTTCTACTTATCAGTGTGCTCCTTATCATAGCAGCAATATGCTGTTCAGCTTTTGCAAGTTGCAACATGCTGCACAAGAGGAAATGTCAGGACACTGTTGCTCCCATTGAATCCCATATCTATCTAATGTAGGACAGTTCCACCAATACAGTATACAGCTTTATTTATACCTTTGCATGAATATTCAATAATTAAAAGCAGTTTGCGTTTTTACTTTTTCTCTTAGTATGAAAAGTAATGCAACATTATTACTATTATTATTAAATGTCAGTTCTGGAAAAATCCACCTCTTTCTCTTCAATATTCTTATTAATTTGCATGTTAATGATACTGGGAATGATTTGAAGGGAATATTCATTGTTTGTGGACAGTGAAAAGTGTTAAACTGAGGAAGGTAATGTACAGATCCTCCAGATAATTTGAATAGACCAACATTGTGGGTAAAGGTTAATAGTTACCAGTTCAATATGGCAAAGTAAGATAATATACAATGCACTTTGAAATAAAAAGATGTAAAGAATAGCTTATAAGATGAGACATTTTTCTTGGACACAAACATTTCAACAGTTTCAGGCATTTTAAAGAGGATAAAGAGAATGAAGAGGACAATCCTCAAAGTGGATAACTGAAAATAACCTGTAGTCCAGAAATGGCAGACAAAGTGCACCTATTACTAACAAGTGACTGCTGAATAACATTGACAATGCCAGTTAAACATGAATAAGGAATCAATCAGGCATAATTACCACAGAATTGGGAAAAAGAAAAGCTGGTGTGAGAGGTTATTAATAACACTGTTTTGGATTGTTTTTTTCACTTGGAAAAAACATAGATAAAAAAATAATTTTCTATCTACATTTGGAATTATTTTAATTCAGTTTCATTACTTTTTTTTGCTTGGGTGCCTTATTGCCAAGGTTTCTGGTTTCATAATGGCAGACCTGCTGAAAGAAAGACCAATACAGGTTTGATTCTAGTTGCTGACTCAATGTTTTCTAGAGCTTTTTTTTTTTTTTTTTTTTTTTTTTTTTTTTTACAGCTGTACCCGGGTTAAGCCAGTCTTGCAGGCAAGTAGGATTTTTTCCTAGCTAAAACTCAGGTTTTAACCTCGCAATGCATAAAAATTGACTTCCTAATACGTTATGCCACCATTAGTACAAGAAATATGGCAGCCAAAACATCGATGTTGAATGATATTAATATGTGGGATTTAGTTCAATGTAGCACATGTTTAATGCATTCATTGCTGAGAGTGAATGGTTTGGTATGACAGGGAGAATGGAGAGAATGATGTTTGTTGGAAATGTTTCATGAGCAAATGCAAGAAATGCGAGTCATGTTGAAAGCAGAAGAATGAAGTGACTCGTATTAAGGATATAAGGCGATATTGCAGAAATGTTATGGAGAAAAAATGTCAGTGCAGAAAGAAACTGCACACTTATGCAGACTCCTCACAGGACAAAATGTGAGCTCAGGCACCTGGAGAAACAACTGCTGTGTGGTAGAGGAGAGAAAAAAGAAAGAAAGAGTGAATGAGAAAAGCATAAAAGTGTGAGAAATGGGTAGAAAAGAGAAAGTACTGTATGGGGGATTCAATGATAAGAAGCATATTTAATGAGAAAGTGACGAAGTTACGAAAATAAATGATGTTAGTGAAGCTGTAAGTTTGCACAAAAAAGAAGTAAATGAGTTAATTGTTTTGGCAGACAAAAAATGTTTTGAAAAGTGAGAAATATGCAATGAGAGAGGATGTGAAAGATGTTGGAAGAAGCAAAAATCAAGAGTAAGAAAGTAAAGATTGTGCGTCTGCTGCTTTGGTATGAAGGACAGAATTGCGAAGGGCCATGACTGCCAGTGAGTTAATGAGAAGATTGTGTAGAAGAAAGAAATGTTGTGCAGTTTATAGATGTGTAGAGTGAATTTGATGGATGAAAGGAGCAAAAATGAAGAGCAGGAAAGTAAAGATTGTGAGTGTGCTGCATTGGTATATGCCTGATGGACTGTACTTGAATAGTTTCAGAGTTAGATGCTTGGAGAAAATGTTCTGTGAGAGTCTGGAACTGCAAAACAAGGGAAACTAGAGAATATTGGGGGAGGGGCAATCAAACATGTCTAGCCACTCCTGGAAGAAATAAATACTAGTGCAGGAATGATTGTGAATAGCTGGGTACAGATTCTCAGGTTTTAAATCTGAAAGGGCAGGTAATGACATTATGTAAGGATAACTGTAGGCCCAAGGGGAGGGGGGGAGTGATGAAATGTGTGTACATGAATGCCCAAAGTATCAGAAATAAAGGAGAGGAGTTTTTAGCATTGGTCAGCTCAACTTGGCCAAAAATTATTGGCGTCAGCGAGACCTGGTTGTCACAGAATGATGGAGTTACAGGGATAGAATGTAATGGATAGTGTATTTTCAGAGAAGATAGAGGCAATAGTGTAGGAGGAGTATTATTAATGATAGATGAAGAACTTCAACCAACAAAAATAGACATTAAGGAAAATTGTAGATCTGAAAGAAATTGTTCATTCGAGGCCGTCTGGTGTGAGAGGAGGAGTATTATTAATGATATATGAAGAACTTCAACCAACAAAAATAGACATTAAGGAAAATTGTAGATCTGAGAGAAATTGTTCATTTGAGGCCGTCTGGTGTGAGATAGAGGCAATATCTCACACCAGACGTGAGATATTGCCTCTATCTCACACCTGGGGATTCAGAAGAAGATGTGGATGCATTGGCAGATTAGCACAATGAATGTAGGTCAAGCAATTGTCATGGGAGACTTCAACTATGGGAATACAGATTGGAAGGAGCAAAGGGCACATGACAAAATGGAAATGGAATTTATACAGTTACTAAGGGATAATTACCTGAAATAGTACATGATGGAGGAGAACAGGGGTTTGAGAGTGTCAGATCTGGTAATAGCATCAGAAGATGCTATCTATAACTACAGTAACAACTCTACCTCAGGGAAAGTGACTATGCAGTCTTGTCCTGGGAGGCTGCTTATGTGAAATTTTCAGCCAAAAAGTGATTTATGTGAAACTACAAAGTTGGCAATTATGACAAACTTAGAAGACAATTTGGAGCAGTGCCATGGCATAAGTAGCAACATGGAATAAATATCATTAGTGCATGGGAAGCAGTCAGGGATTGTTTGAGTAAGGCAGTATTAGACTGCATACCCAAAGTAAGGAGGATAAACCAAGAAGGGATTAAGTGGATGAGTAGTAATATAAAATAGGAGCTACAAAAAAAAAGACAGCATTGTGGAAGTAATATAAACAAAAAGGTGGTTAGCATGCTTATGAGCAAATAAAGCACAAGCAAGATGGATAACAAGTATGCATAATAAAACTTAAATTGCATAACTAACACCAAGAGGGGAAAAAATACATGAAAAAAACTCAGTAATATTGTACTGGTTTTCTACCCAGCAACATCAGAACACAATGAAACTGTGACAGGCACACAGCACTAAACCAAGTAATTGTAGAAACAATTTAAACTGTAACTTGAAATTATTCACTTGTTCTATTCTTTTATTATTTATTTTAACATTGACATATTTTTTTTTTGCTCTGCCAATTACCATAATTTTTGTCTTATCGGGATTTATCTCCAAGTTGTATTTGTTGCTGGTTAGATTTAGATTATAAATCACTAATTTTAGGTTCTCTAAATTATTGGCTATCAGAAGAATATTAGCAGCATATTTTAAGTGGGTGATGTTACTTCCATCACTACTATGGAATTCTCCAACCACCTCACCAATGAACAGGTTGAACACATATTGAATATTCCAACTGAATATTGTTTCAATATTCCTGAATTTTACTATTGTCTATTTGTCTTTATAGCACTTTCTGATTATACTGACAGATATGGTTTCAATCCTTTTTTTTTATGCAGCGTTTCTATCTACTGAATTAAAAGCTTTCATGTAGTCTATAAAGCATATAAAAAAGAATTTATTGTCAAATCTCCTAGTTTCTGTAAAACAAAGATTGCATCCCTACTTCTCTTCCATCTCTGAAACCCATTTGTTGTTATTCTTCTACGAATACTTCTACATACGCTCTCTATATTTTATTTTGAATCATTCCAATAAATATCTTTTAAGTATGGTTCAGCAATGATATACACATTTTCTTTTATCTGCTTTTTTATCCCACAGGTTAATATATTGGGATGATTTTACTTAGTCTCCATAATAAATTTAGTTTAATCCTTTATCCAAGTGTAAGTAAACAAAGTTTGTGCCTGAAGTGCCAGGACTGAGGCAACTCGTGGTAAAGGTGGACCAAGCTCTCATCACAACTTGTCTTAGTACTCCCATAATGCAAAGAACATCTCCTTGCAGACATGTATAATGCTATGCATTAAGGAAAGGGCCACTACCCAGACCAATTTCAACCTTTATTGAAGTCTCGTCAGTGGGAGCCAGACCCAGAGGTGGTGATACTAAGGTGGAAGCAATGGAGAAGTCATCTTTACCTATACGAGTTGCCAAAAGGTGTCTCACCTTATTATTAAATTACTCTGGATTTAGAGAAAGATGTTGGAAGTTTTTTCTCCACTTGGTTAGACCATAATAAATTTAGTTTAATCCTTTATCCAAGTGTAAGAGTATAGGTAAAGACAACTTCTCCATTGCTTCCACCTTAGTATCACCACCTCTGGGGTATGGCTCCCACCGATGAGACCTCAATAAAGGTCAAAACCTGTTTGGATAGTGGCCCTTCTCTTAATGCATAGCATTATACATGTCTGCAAGGAGATGTGCTTTGCATTATGGGAGATACTAAGACAAGTAGTGATGAGAACTTGGTCCACCTTTATCACGAGTTGCCTCAGTCCTGAAGATACTTCAGGCGCACACTTTGTTTGCTTTACACTTGGATAAAGGATTAAACTAAATTTATTATAGTCTAACCAAGTGGGAAAAAACTTACTTAGTCTCCAGCCATCAGGGAGTTTCTCTTTTTCTAATATTGTACTGTTTTCACTACTCCTTAATGTTTAGGAGAATACATATCTAAAAATTATTTAATGAAGTACAGCACAGTTAACCCATAACTACCATGATGACATCTCCTGTCATTATATTTTGGTTCAAATTATCTCAAAATTTCTTTTTGTCTTATATTATACATAATATTACTTTTATGCAGTTTTATTTTATTTCTAAAAATGAATTATTCAAGGGTTTATTAATGATACTTTTTGAAATTTACCCATCACTTCTTCAAAGAACATATGCAAACCCATCATAGGTTTGTAACCTATAACATTCGAACCATAGGCAGGCTAAGTATTTTTTTTAATCTATTTTATAAATTTTATTTTTGTATTTTTATTTATATTTTACAAAGTCTGTAAACCCTGCTCTAGAGACCAAACATGGGACTTTTCCAAGCTACTACAGGCCTTCAAAAAACAAGATGATTATTTCAGATCAGGCAACGAAATTCACCTCCTGCCTAAAGACATTCAAAACCATTCATGTCTATGGCAGGATTCGAACCCACAGCCTGTTGGTTAGAGAGTGGATACACTAACCACTCAGCCAATTGGCTAGCAATGTTTAAGAGTAGATTGTGTAATACATAGTAGCAACAGAGTTTGGATCAACCACAATAGTTGCAATGGGTTAATATGCACATACTCCATTTAGAGTTAAAGCCTTGTGGAACAATTTTTTTTTATGACTCCCACATGCAAAACGTATTTTTGTTTGTTTTGTAGACCTATACTATTTTCATACCACGTGTGGGTTAAGAATTTTTCTGTTTTTTTTTTTATTATTAGTATTATTAATTTTATCATTGGTATTTTTTTATTTTTTATATAGTCCAAAAATCCTGCTTTAGAGACCAAACATGGGACTTCTTCAAGCCACTTCAGGCTTCCAAATAAGCAGGGCACTGATCTCCCATCTAAAGACCACAAACATCCATGCCCACAGTGGAAATCAAACCTATGATCTGTTGGTTGAAGAGCAGGTACACTAACTACTTGGCAAATCAGCCAAGTAGTTAGTTCAACCACCCTCCACGCAAAGAAACCACTCCTCACCCTCTTGCTCAGTTTCCTTTCGTAACTTCCAGGGATGGCCCCTTGTCATCACTCCTTCCCGCTGTTCAACCAAGCAAAAGAACTCCCCAGCATCAACCCTGTAACCACCTCTCAACAGTTTAAAAGTCTCAATCATATCACCTCTCCTTCTTCTATTCACCAAACTCTGCAGTCCACATTCCCTCAGCAGATCCTCATAACCAAAATTGTACAGTCCTGAAACCATCTTTGTCATCTGTCTTTGTATCCTTTCTACAGTTAATTTATCCCCTTCAAATCCTAGGGACCAAATCTAAGAACAATAGTCTAAGTGTGGTCTGATCAGAGACTGATACAATGGAATGATAACCCTTTTATCTCCGCAGGTCAGTGTCCTTCTCATAATTGCAGCAATCCTCTGTGTTACCTTCACCACCTTTGCAATATGTCCCCTAAATTTCAGGTTTCTATCAATCATCAACCCCAGATCTCGTCTCCCCTACTTCCTCCAGTATAACTCCTCCCATAGCATATGCAGCATCCCATCGATGTTTCCCAAACCTCAAGACCTTACATTTTGCTGCATTAAACCAATACCCCCCATTCATTTGCCCATCTATCTAGCTTATTCAATCCTCTTGCAGGGCTACCACATCTGCACTATTACTAATAATCCTTCCCAGGTTTGCATCATCTGCAAACAACTGAATATCCCCTTGCAATCCACTGGCAATGTTATTGATATAAAGGTTAAACAATATAGGTCCTAGTACTGAGCCCTGTGATACCCCACTTGTAACCCTCTGCCTCCTTGAAACTGCTCCGCCATCTCTGATACCTATCAGACAGCCAAACCTGAATCCAGTTGATCAATCTGACATTCAGACCCATGTGCTGCAACTTATATATCAGCTTATCATGTGGCACCCTGTCAAATGCCTTCACTAAGTCCAAGAAAATGGCAGTATATGCCTTTCCCTCATCTAATGCTCTTGTAACTTTATTATAAAAGGCTAGCATATTGCTAAAACAAGAGCACCCCTTCATAAATCCATGTTGACTCTCACAGATAACATTACCCTCATCTGCCCAATGTTGTATATGGTCCCTCACTACTTTCTCCAAGATCTTAACAACTACTGATGACACACAAACTGGCCTATAATTAGACACTTCCAGTCTGCTACCTCCCTTATGCAATGGCACTATTTTACCTTCCTTCCATTCCATGGGCATCTTTCCTGCAGCCAGACTTTCATTGAAAAGCCAGGTCAAAGGCACTGTCAGTTCCCTAGCACATTCTCTCGAAAACTCATGGTGAAATACCATCCAGTCCCACAGCTTTACTGACATCCAGAGTACTCAGTATTTGAAACACACACTCTCCTCCTGTACCTCTAAACCTCGAACCTGCCCTATCCTTCTAGTATTAAAACTGACTCCTCCAGGATGAAATACTTCAATAAAGTGTTCATTGAACAATTCCACTATGTCCTCTGCATCAGTCACTCTATTCCCATTTTTATCCCACAATATCATTCTTCCAGTCATTTCTCCTCCTACTGGCCACATAGCTAAAAAATTCCCTAGGATTTTCTTTGGATCTTAGGGCCAATATCCTCTCATATTACAGTTTTGCTTTCCTTACCACACTAATCACTCTTCTGGCCTGTGTCTTATATTCTTCATGCATCTTCTCTTCACCTGATATCTCTTCCATAGCCTCTTTTTCGCATGCAATTGCTGTTTAATATTGTTTGTCATCCACTTTACTCCAAATTGTGTCCTCTGCTTCACTCGTGGCATACAACTTAACATTGCTGCTAACAAATATTCTTTAACAATTGCCCATGCACTAATGATATCCTGGCCTTCCAATTCCTCCCTCCACAAATCTTCCCGAAGTTGACGTCTAAGACTATTATAATCACCTGTATTATAATTTCACATAAGTTCCCGTCTCTTTGATACTCCTGCATGTCTATTCATTTTCCAAGTCAAAACCATATGGTCACTGTCCCCAACTGGTGGGAGAGATGTCATCTCGGTTATTATCAACTCTTCTGATGCTATAACCAAATCCAAAACTCTTGAACCTCTTGTTCCATCTATTACATGTTGCCTAAGACATTTGTCCCTCAAGAATTCTAGAAATTCCATTCCCTTATTGCTACATGCATCTTCCTCTCCCCAGTTTCTACTGCTGTAGTTAAAATCTCCCATAACAATCATTCTTCTTGTATTTTCTAAGCTCAACTGTCTGAACATCTCCTGGTCCACACCCTCTGTGCTCCTTGATTTGTAGCAACACCCGCACTAAATATCCCGTCTTTCCCATCTCTACCTCACACCATATGCTTTCAAAATCATTAGTGTCACTGCCTTCGAAGGCCTCCACTCTTAGAGGACATAGGTCGTCACTTATCATAAGCAGTACCCCACCACCACGCTTTCCCCTCCTATCCTGACGAAAAATGCTATACCCAGTGACTTCTATTCCTGTTATTATATCCCCTTCTGTCAACCACATCTCAGTGATCCCAATAATTTTTGGCCAGGCTGATGCCATCTGCACCACTAATTCCTCTCCCTTATTCCGGATACACCTGGCATTAGTATAAAGCATATAAATGCCATTGTTTCTATACCCAGCATTATCCCCCTCTAGACTCCACTGGGCTCAGTGTTACCTGATGTCTCCCTTCTCCCAAGTATCCATTCCCACAAGAGGCCACCCCTGCTATCATCCTCCCTGGGACACACTGAGTCGTTCAGAACAGCAATCTCTCCAGATGCCTACGTCCTTCCTCATTCAAATGTAAGCGGTCTCTCGCATACAATTCCTCTCTTTCCTCAAACACACTCCAAGCATCCACATATACCAGTCCTCTCTTGTCACACATTCTCGCTATTATGCCATTCAATATCACCACTCTTCTGTTCAGTTCGTCATTATCATACCTAGGCAACACGCACACTATTTTTCCTCTCTCTCTGTCTTCTTCCATACAGCCTCAAGCAAAATTCTCATATCTCTCACTGCCCGACTTAGATTACCACTCAAGTCATTTTTTCCTACCATCACAATCATCTCATCCACCCTTTCACCTCTCTTAATTGCCATAGCCACCCCCTTTCTATTGTTCCTCCTGGCAAACACTCCTCACACATCCTATCTTGAACACCATGGATCATTGAGTCGTCATACATTATACCTCTTACCATTCCCTCTCTCCTATTGTTTCCATTCTCTCCTCTTTTTTCATTCCCATAGGTCTCTCTCATTCCCTCTCCTCTACTGCTATTCTCTCTTCTAGCATTCCCATACCTCTCTCTCTCCTACTGTTTCCATTCTCTCCCCTTCTAGCACTCCCATACATCTCTCTCATTCCCTCTCTCCTACTGTTTCCATTTTCTCCACTTCTAGCACTTCCATATCCCTTTCTCATTCTGTCTCTCCTACTGTTTCCATCCTCTCGTCTTCTAGCATTCCCATACCTCTCTCTCATTCCCTCTCTTCTACTGTTTCCATTCTCTCCTCTTCTAGCACCCGCATACCCCTCTCTCATTTCCTCTCTTCTACTGTTTCCTTTCTCTCCTCTTCTAACACTCCCAAAAATTCTCTCTCACCCCTACTCTGATTCGGCTTGCATTTATCTCTTCCATTCTTCTAATCTTATCTTTCATACTTCTGCTCTCATTCACAAGACATTCCACCTCCTCTTTTTCAGCTCATCTATCTCCCTCTGCAGGTCAGTCACTCTTAATCTAAATTCACTCTCCCAAACAAAACCATCTCCTAAACTTTCACAGTCACTCATGCCTTCCACACTGTCAACTATTATTTTCTCATTCATATATATATTTTTTTCATTCTCTCCTATCACACTACTTGTCTTCCTACATTCATTTCCCGTTCCTGGAGCAACAAGGTCGGATATTGATATTTCGAATGCATTTATTTCCTCCCACTGCCTGCATTTTGCGCACATACGCTCTCTTTCACAAGCCACATATCCAATTCCCGAGATGCATACATGCCGAAAGTACTGCATGCCACAAAGTCCCTTATGATATTGCTTATAATAGAGTTCTTAAATGGCGGAGGACTTGGCGATACGCCACTTGCGACTGCAGCTGAATCCGCCATCATTCCTTACTCTAAAAAGAAAATTCCCTTACTTATTAGCATGCTCAAAATTGTAATTATGAACACACCAACAGTAATTATTCTTTCCCAAACTATCACATTCTCACTTCTACATTTCATCTACAATGTTTGATTTTATTACTTATATTTCTGAAATATCCTGAAATCAGTTTCGCTGTGAATACTTTGTTAAATTGTTCGTAGTTTTGGGAATCAAGGCCAGAAATTGTAATAACTTAACAAATTATAAAGTATAATAGTTTTTTTAAACTTTATTTTTTCATTACCATATGGAAAAGAAGGTTTTTTTTTTTTAATCTACAAAACTTCATATAAAAGAGCTGGAAGTACGAGTCAAACAAGCAGGTCAAATCTAATTTTCCAGACTGGTAGTAACAGACAACAATAACTTGGCTGTCATAGCACAAGGTCAAATTCCTATCCACTGAAGTGAAGAATTTTCAAAATTGTTACATACCCAGTTAAGCATGCAACACTTAAAGGATTGCTAGGAATGGAGTCTACAGCCTACTCTTCATGCCACCAATATAAACCTGTTATTGATTTATGCTTGTGTAAACAAGAATCACATTTGTGCTTATAAAAAAAATAAAAAATAAATAAATAAATAAAAAAACCTCCATGGAATATCTTCCAAAGTGTACGTGCATGTTGTTTGAAAAATGTCTGATATTCAATCAGAATAATGTGTCAACAAGGGCATGTATTATGCCTTATGATTCAGAACCAAATCAACCTAGAGAATTAGAAATAGTCTTTTATAGAAAAGTTCAAAAATTTTAGAGCTTTATTTTGTGAAAAGAATTAAAATATACAGTCTTAAATAGCTGTCATTTTTGTTTCGCAAATGTCTATCAGAATAAGAAGAATCCCATAAAAACTTCTACCTGCTAAGATCTTCTTGTTTCAAAACACCTATTCATTTTATTGTTGGAAAGAAATTTACATTTTTTTTGGAAGGGGAGGATAATTTATGCTGCTTTAAATTAGCTACCAAAAAAAACAGTAAAGAAAATGTAAAAGCAATATGATCAGGATCAGGGAGCTCTTATCAATAATAATAATTATCAGACTTGTAATAAAATGGAGTAATAGCACTGCTACTGGTATGACTGCCATACTTAAAATCAAGGACTGTAATTTTATTTATGTGGTTAACACAATTGTTTTTTTCCTTAGGGGGAAAATGTAACATGCAGTGTTTCGGTCAAAAAATGAGTTTAAGACAAATTTAATAACATTACAGAAAGTTCCTAGCAATTTGTTTTTCAATCTACAATGCAATAACTGATGATAATTCAAAAATAGCTATACTCTTGCATTACTTACTCTGTATAAATCCCAAATCCAACCAACATTAGGTGCATTACCTCATGTTTGGGGTAATGAAGAATTGCATACAGCTGAATTGTACTCATTGAATCTGTTACTCCCAGTCATCTTTCATTCCATCCACCTGAATCCTGTGGAACAGTCTCCCCTGTGAAGCATGTCCAAAGAACTACAACCCTCCAACAATTCAAGAAGAATATCAACAGATTTCTCTACTCCTGACCCCCTGCCCACTCTCAGCATTTGTTTGCTATAGGCTCTATAATTGGATCTTCCTGCCTTTGTGAGTTGAAGTGATACATAAAAAATTATTTTGTAAAGTTAAATTTATAATCAGATTTTCAAACAAAAATATGTTTATATAGCTCTGCCTAATAATAAATAAAAAAGGATGTAACAGTATAATGTAATGTAATGGTCTAATGAAAATGATGGATGACTTGTTACCTGTTTGCAGATGATGCAAAAATTTGAAAAGCAACAATAAAAATGATGTTATGTCGAATTCATGATGATTTAAATACTAACTGATAAAAAAGCATTAAAATGTCAAAGCTATGCAGTTTGATCAACATAAAAGGAATGATTATTATGTTATATTTTAATGGTCAGTGACTGGAAAAATGAAAGATCGAACATGTTGATGGATATCAAGTTGAAATTTAGGAGTTAAATCATGCGGCAAAAGTTTGTGGCAATGTGTGTGGCAAGCATAGCATCATCTCACAAAAAAGGGTATCACAACTGCATAGTATACTCTTATAAACAGAAGCTGGTGACGAGTTTTCAAGCATTGAGAATAGAGCATTACATTCTTTATTCATTTAATGATAATAAATAAACACCTAGAGTATATTAATTAACACAGTTTAAGATACTGCTTATATATCCATGGTCCCCACAGTGGGATTCAAACCTGTTTAGAAGTATAGCAGATATGTAGTGCAGATACCCAGATAAGTTGCAGAAAAGAAGTATAATGTATTACTACTAGTAATACATTATAGACATAAAAGATTATTCGTAGCCATCTATTATCTAGTCTAATAGCTAAGATTTATCTGCAGATCTAAGTGAATCCTTAAAATGAAAAATATGTTAAGAACCTGGTAATCAGAACTTCACAAAACTCATCACACATTACACAGCAAAATGGAGCAGAAGATATTAAAAAAAAAAAAGTGGAATCCTTATCATGGCTTTTCAACTGAAGGCGAGTTAACCAGTTTCATTCACAGAGGTGACAGTTTTCCTGTAAAATCAACTAACCAAAGACCCCAGACAGACAACTGATACACATGAACTATGAGATTGGATTAATTGTCCTATCCTAGCACATGAAGGTTACAGGTATCTTCTCCCTTACCAAGAAACTGGTTATTACTTCTTGGGGGGGGGGGAGCCAAAGTGTGCACACACAATTCACGAGAACCTTTGTAGCTCAGTGTATGTGGCATTTGCACACCATGGCACTTAACTGCACGAAGGAAGACTTCTTGGTTTCAAATCTAGTCGGCGACTAGAAGAAATTTTTCTAAGCCTTTTTTTCAATGGGTTCCCGAGTTAGTCTATCTCTGGCATGGGCAAGCGGGTTTTTTCTCCAGGAAACTCTGGTTTTTCGTCCCATAAACTCAAGAAAATCGACCTTAGAACCCACGTTATTTCAGACATTAAATACGAGTGTTAGGGTTACGGACTACGAGATGGCGGCACTTGTTGAGCCATCTCTCTTCACTGCGTGATTAGTGATAGCCTTGGGCCAGATATCTCTGATTGGGTACCATTGGAGATTGAACTGCCCACTCAGTCTCCAAAAGTTAGATAGGGCTAAAAACGGCCTCGCCTACTCCCTATATATATATATATATAGGAATTTAAAAAAATTAGCATTAGCTAATTTTTTTTAATTTTTTTTTTTTTTTTTTTTTTTTTTTTTATCTCCTAGCTAATCTTAGATGTGTTGAAGTAATCCAAACAACCTATCACAGCAAAAGATTTAAGAAAACCAAGCTACTTTAAAGAGATAGTTAATTTTTTTTCATAATAAATCAGTAGGACTGATATATTAATGAAAAACAAGATCATTTTTAATAAATGAAACTATAATACACATGATAAGTAAACAAAAAAAAATTAATAGAAAAAATCATCCAAGCATATTCTTCAATCATACATGCTGTTTTCACCCTCCCATCAATGTATAGTTCCCACTTAGCATGAAAGTGAAATTTACTCATTCCACTTTAATAATGAAGACAAAATACCAAAATGCATGGTCTTAAGTCAAAGTTTATATTGGAATAATTCTGATTCTTCTTCAAATAAAGTATGCCATCAGTATATTGATAATTTTAAAGAAAAATAATAAATCCATAAAACACGAGTACAATTTTTGAATATAAATGTGTTAAATGTCTGATTAAATTATGATTCATTTTAATTAAAATCGCACACATTTAGTCTCTAAATGCATTTAATCCTTATTTCTTCAATACAATATTTTTAAAGCTAAAACTGCTGAACAACCATAAATAACATGATTCAAGAGCTGTCAGTAAACAGTGATTTTACTGAGTCTTTCTTTCTTTTTATATAATGCTGTATTGCAATAGGCTAGAGTTCAGCAATGCAAAGACCACAGATGCTGTGGCACCCAAAAGATATTCAGTGTCCAAAGATCGGAAGGAAACATTTGCAAAGGAAAGAAAATTAAAAAACAGGAAAAAAAAGGGTTAGTTAAACTTTTTTTTTTTTTAAATTCTTACCAGACTTTAACATATGCTTGCGAGTCACTTTTTTTTAAGCATGAAACATTTCAATTCCAAATGCTCATTGAAAATTACTGATTACAATTTACAAATGCTGAAGAAAAGACACCTTAAATTACATACCAATTACAATTTTTCTAAAAATCTGCAGTATCATTTTTCACATTGAAGTCCATATTTATAATAATTCCTTTAATCATTTTTCTTAATTATACATATTCATATCATTTTAATAAATACTTGTCAGACATCCACTGTTCCTCCGTTTTATCTTCTATGTACTTTTCTCTTACTTTTCTTTTTTTTTTTTCTGATGGCATGCTTTTTTATATTATTATTATTCCTGATACCTCCAAGGAGTCCGAAGACTCATCGCGGGAGGACATCTTCAACTATCTCTACACCTTACCTCTACTAAGAATCAACGCCATCTACCGCCCACCTCCAACACCACCACAACTAGTAATTTTTGTCTGTAAATTGCGTGTGTTCTGAAGGGCCGATTTGTATGTATGCGGGATGAAAAACCCGAGTTTCCGGGAGGAAAAACCCTGCTACCTCCGTATGAGATCGGCTAACTCACCATCGATTGAAATCGACCAGATAAAGATTCCTTACCAGATACCAGATAAAGATATAGAAACTCGTTTTTTTTTTGAAAGAATGTCACCCTTCATCCATTCTCTTTCATTTCAACTCTGAAACAATTGCTGCATAAATCTGTTTTATTTATTTATTTATATATATATATATATATATATATATATTTATTTATTTATATATATATATATATATATATATATATATATATATATATATATATATATATATATATATATAATAAAGTAACAGAGCAATTGATCAGGAAAATGCATAATATTCTTTTTTCTTTTTTTTGGAATTTGAATAAGATTAACCAGTTACCACATAATTAGTATATAAGCTGCAACATATAAATTAGATTTAGTTGTTAGAATGGATTAGAATTTGGCTATCTGATATAACATTATGAGAGAACTATGTTAATGATGTTGTCACTAGACTGAGAATAATCAGTTGTTTGCAGATGATGTGAGGCTAGAGAAGGTTAAGTATAGTGCTAATTAGGTCACAAGAACACATCAAAGGATTATACAATTGAGAAGAATATTAATCAGCAGGAATAAAATGGTAATAGTTCCACTGTATAAGGCACTGATCAGACAATATTTTCACTATGCTCAAATCTGGTCATCAGGATTTGAAAAAAAAAATCTAGAAGTAAATAAAAAAAAAATGATTTCAGGAAGCAGAAGCATTAGCTGCAAGGACAGATAGAAGGCATGAAATCTGCAGAGTTTGGCAGATAAAAGATGAAGGAGTACTGAAACGTTTAAACTGCTGAAGGGTATTTAATGGATGAATATGAGAGAGATTTTTCAGACGGTGGAACAAAAGGAAGGACAATAATTAGGGAAAATCCCTGGGAGTTGTGCAGGAATGATAAAGAAAATGTTTTATGTGGTGAGTGGAATGCACAAAAGATTGAAAACCTATAGTATGTTTGTATGGCTGGAGCTAAAGATACCTGAATACACTGTGAATGCTAAGAATGTGAATGAGTTTAGGAATTCAACTGCAAGGCAGAGTAGACCTAGGATAAATCTGTGGGCAAACATCCAGAGAGTCCACAGATTTATCCCAGAAGGTCTACTCTGGGATATAAACCTCTATCCCTTCAGCCACTAACTCAAGGAGAGTTGCTGGGCTTGAAAAATGCACTCATCTGTGTCAAGTGAGAATTTTTAGTTGAGTAAAATAAATAAAATAATAATATTGGAAGTTTATTTTTCACTTGGTTAGACTATAATAAATTTAGTTTAATCCTTTATCCAAGTGTAAGCAAACAAAGTTTGCATCTGAAAATATCTTCAGGACTGAGGTAAGGTAGTGCAACACCAGGCAACTCCGAGCAAAGGTAGACCAAGCTCTCATCACTCCCAGTCTCAGTATCTCCCATAATACAAAGCACATCTCCTTGCAGACATGTATACTGCTATGCATTAAGGGAAGGGCCACTACCCAGACCAGTTTTTACCTTTATTGAAGTCTTGTTAGTGGGAGATACTAAGACCCAAACGTGGAGATACTAAGGCAGAAGCAACAGGAGAGGTCATATTTACCTATAGGAGTTGCTAACAGGTGTACCACCTTATTAGTGAATTACTCTAGATTTAGAGAAAGATGTTGGAAGTTTATTTTTCACTCTCTAAATCCAGAGTAATTCAATAATAAGGTGGTACACCTGTTGGCAACTCCTATAGGTAAATATGACCTCTCCTATTGCTTCTGCCTTAGTATCTCCACATTTGGGTCTGCCTCCTACTGACGAGACCTCGATAAAGGTCGAAACCGGTCTGGGTAGTGGCCCTTCCCTTAATGTATAGCAGTATACATGTCCGCAAGGAGATGTGCTTTGCATTACTAATAATAATACTAATAACAAATCAGAAGAGTTTTGGTTTAATCATTAGTTTTACTTATGTAATGCCAATTCTGTTTCATGTTTTTTATTTAATATTATTTTTTGTATGTTTACCTTACATATTGCATTCTATTGGAGATGCTAGTCATTACAAATACAGTTTTATACAAATAAATTTTATCTTTAGAGAGTGCTCAGTTGTACCAAAAGGTAATTAGCTTAGTTCTTACTAAGAGTGCAGAATTTGTTGAGAAAGATTTTTTTTCCCTCAAAATATTCCTTTATACTGATTCTGATTAGTTTTGAAACAATGCCAATGTTTCAGAGCTAATCAGAATTGAAGCACCCTGATGTAGTTATATATTGACCTAAAGTTTTTTTGTTGTTGTTGTTGTTTTAACTGGAGATTTCATGATATTAAAAAAGGGATTATAAACAAATGTTTTCTACATTTGTTTATAATGGCAGGAAAGGAACTGATTTTTTCCCATAAAAAGCAATTGAACACAACTATAAAAAATAATGATAATAAATGGCTTGTATCACTTATAAAATGCATTAATTTTTACTTCACAAACTGATATATAAGTAGTTAACATACTTGCTTCAACACTTGTAGTTATACAGTGTAAAAATTATCCACAGCATTAACAAAAGCTTATAAACTGACCAGATCCAGGATTAAACATGACTATAATATGATCTGAAACTTCCCCTAGAATTCTTCACATATGGAAGAGAGCGATATGCTTAAAGCTGACCCCTCTTACAGACTCCCTTCAGTCACTTTCTCAAAAGGCACTCTGTTTCCACACTATTCATTTTCTACAGGTACTTGCATAGGCACTGCTCTCTGCTGAACTGGCCTCTACCATTCCTCCACTTTCTTCTAATCATGAGAGAACTAAAGCAGCCATTGGCCAACACCCATATATTGTCTAACTCCAAACATGCCAAAAAAACTCATTTTCCTTCATTATTCTCACCTCTTCTTTGGAACAATTCCCCCATATTGTTTTATCTGTAAGTACAATCTCCAACTCTTTAAGAAATATATCAAATAGATTCAAGATGCCAAGAAATTATATTCTTGGTTTAATCCTTTATCTAAGTGTAAGCAAACAAATTTTGTTTGCTTACACTTGGATAAAGGATTACATCAAGAATATAATTTCTTGGCATCTTTAAATTATGGTATAACCAAGTGGAAAAATTTTCAATATCAAATTGATTACCTCTTTCTCCTTAATCACTTATCCACACATGGCACTGTTGTTATAGGTCTTCTGACCTTTTGTATGTAGGGTCATTATAAAAAGGAGGGGAAAAAAATGTGTGTGTATATATATATATATTTATATATTATTATTAGTCAGCCCTGGTAGAGTATACTCATCTGACTACTGAGATATTTGCCTGACTGATGAGCCAGTACAATTTTTTCAAGCCTGACTATAATAGAAATGGAAGTAAAAAGTCTGGTTTTGATCACTACTATTTCATCTACTTTTCTTCATTTCAATGTATGGAATGAATTTTGTAATAATCAAACCAAATAACCAATAATCAAATTCATGGATTGGCTCTAAATTTATTTTTGAAACAAATTAAGAAAATTTGCATTATACCATATTTTCAATCCCTTAGTAACACTACTCATCACAACCAAGATTCCTTATTCTTTCTTGTGGAGCCCACACACCAAAAGTTCAGCTTATATCTCTAAGTGAAATAAAATGAATTACTGGAATGTCTTAAAAAAAAAAAGGAAGGAAGCCTCACTCCACTCCCTGCTCATATAATATATCTATACTAAAATATTTTCCTATACCAATATTCCATCTGAGTTTACTCCTTTCTTCAAACACCGTTTCCTCTAAATTATGCCTCCACAATAATTTAAAGCAAACCATAATATATACATATGTATAAAAAATAAGCAAGTCATTCTTCTTTAACTCTCTTTATAAAATTAAAAATACAGTGATTATGATAATTTGTGTGATAAAATAGTCTTGCTAATCTGAACTTTCTGATGGTTTAATGTCTGCAACTATGCAACTAGCACCTGCAGACAGATAACCTCTTTCTTTTCCAGTGCAACATGCTTTTATTATTATCATTATTATATGACACCTCCAGGGAGTCCAAAGACTCCCTGGAGGTGTACCCACTCCGCAACTCAGTCCATCACTATGAACTGCAACTACTTTCATCATCGCACACCAAAGCCATCTTCCACCGACCACCATCACTAGTATTTTCACAGACAATCACAAACATCCATGCCCTCAGCGGGATTTGAACCCGCAGCCTTTTGGCTGGAGAGCGGATACGCTAACCACTCGGCCAACCAGGCCAGCTTTTAAGTTTTTAACTTATATGAAATGGTGTTAGCACTTTGTTGGGAAAACTGAAGTTTATTATGAAGAATGACGAATAATGGAGGATAAAATAATGGTTTTCATTTCCAAAAGAATGATTTCAGTGATATGACAAGAACTAAATGTCAGAATGGGAAGATTTAAAACCACTATCAAGAATTAACACTAGCAACAACTGCAAGAAGCCAATAAAATTAACAACCCTTCCAAACCAATAATACCTGGAAGTTAATTCTTAAACCCTTCCATGTATGATGTCAGCTCACTGGTCTGATTGGGTAGTTGAGAAGAACGCATAAATCCCATGGTATGTGTGCTTGTAAATGCATGTCTTTAGGTAGTAAATGATTTTCACTGCCTGATGGTGAAGGCTTAAGTTATTTTGGATTTAAGGCTGAATCAACTGAGGCTGTGAGGCTCACGTATTATGTCTGTTAATAGCATGTGTGTGTGTGTGCTCTTATGGCCAGGATGAAAAATGCCAAGTTTCCATGAGAGGCTTAAAGTGGCTTGTAAATAGCACCATAGTTATTTACGAGCTCAGTCTTCAGGGCAGGTTACTGGATTATTCACCATGGTACTTAATGTGTTATAGATTTATAACTTCGTATGGATGGACTGTCCTAAAAATTGCTAATTTGATTAATGTTTGACATTCCCTTTATAACTCTGCAATGAATATTACTTACTTTTATTAGGCACATTTTGAAACAATGTATAAGCACTCATTAAATTCAGTTTGTTTATCCACTCACATGTAACACTCTGGCACTGGACTGACTAAACTCTGGCTGGCTGGATTTTGAAATTTGGTAATTGTGATATTTTGGTTTACACTGGACTTTTAGTTTCAGAATTAAGCAAGATATGTAATCATTTTATAAATAAGAATAAATTGAAGATCTGGTTACACAAGCAGTTAGCATATCTGCTCTCCAGCTAACAGGCTGCAGATTTGAATCATACTGGGAATAATGTTCATGGTTGTTTTTAATTGGTAGATGAATATCATCGCCCAGTTTGAGAATACTACCTG
Source organism: Typopeltis vanoorti (assembly GCF_054136105.1). NCBI lineage: Eukaryota > Metazoa > Arthropoda > Arachnida > Uropygi > Thelyphonidae > Typopeltis > Typopeltis vanoorti. Next base: position 122,629,835 of record NC_143555.1, on the reverse strand, counting down.
ACTTACTGGAGGCCTGAAGTGGCTTAAAAAAAGTTCCATGTCTCTAAGGCAGGGTTTTTGGTTTATACAAAAAATATTTTAAAAATTAATTTTTAAAAAAAGGAAAAAAATCCTTAGCCCACATACTATAGGTTTTTAGTCTTTTGTGGGTAGAAGCAACATAAATAAATAAATTGAACTGATAGGTTACAATCCTAAAGCAGCACTGGGTTCAACTATGATAATCAGTGGTTATAGGACAAATGCAGTTTACAAACTATTGCATACTTTGTAAACTGAACAAATGACTCAGCTGGTTGGTTCAATTTAGAATAATGCAATAGCATTTTGTAACGATTATTAGATGTTATATTACTTTAACAGACTGGAATTACTGAATGTTCTTATTGACTTCTGGACATAATTAAAATTATTTTTTCAAATGATTTCCATACTTATTAATTCTTTTCAAAATAAAAATACAAAATTTTTGTATGTTTATTCTATATTTATGTAATTTAAAAATAATAAAAATTATTCTTGTGAATAAGTATCTTTTTTAATCATTATTATGTCACAAGTGCCATTAAAAACTCATTTAATTCTTCTTAAGTCACATTTTTTTTTTAGTTAGTCCAAACATTTCCCATGCAGACCAAGAGATTTTTCAGCCAATAGCACTCTGTGATGTGCTGGCATCTATTTTGCAAAATTGTTCCTTTGAAAGTAGCATCCTTGGCCTTCAGCAACTGTGATCTTTTTTTTTTAAACCCAAGACAGCAAATTAATTACTTATTAAGATAATTATTTTCATGAAAAATATCACTATTATAATGATTTGAGTTGGTGTGGAATACCACAAACTCCTTCAAACCTGGATGAAATTATTTTTTCTCCATTCCATTTTCAGCTTTCTTCATCCAATGCATTCCAGCAATCCTAACAGTTTCAGTTTCATTCTTGCCATCTCTTCCTTGCTCTTCCACTTTGTCTACTATCCATAGGTCTCCACTGTGTCAATAATTTAGGCCATCTTGCAGTGTGTCCAGCTCATCTCCATTTTGAAGGCATAATGTAACTGATGATATCCTGTACACCTGTTCTCAATCTTATTAAATGGGTGGGTATTATCCTGTCTTTAAGTGTCACCCCAAGAATATTCCTTTCCATTCTTCTCAGGGTAACTTTCAATTTGTGAATCATAATTTGAGTTAAGTTCCTCAAATGCCTATGCAAATAATTATATGAAAGCAGAAAATTTGGCTGGACTCAACACCACTGTTAATTCTATACTCCAATAATTAAATTATTCCTCAAAGAAGTTGGTTTCAAGTTACTGTTTAAGGGAGTGGTTAGTCCTAAGTGATGTTTGCACTGCATTTCTATACAAAAAATATTCATATGAAATTTAGGACTTAACAAATTCAAATCCATATTTTATTTAAAAAAAACTTGAACAATTATGAAATACTTAAGCAATGTAATCTCATTTATATCAATGTTTGTTCCAGAATGATACAAAACTCAAAAAACTGACATTTGGTTAGTATAAGCAACATAGAAAAATCAGTTTATTGATTTTCCTAAGTAAACATTTCAATTGCTCCTCCCTGGGACCAGTCTGATTAGCCAAATGATAAATATCTCTAACCAATAGGTCATGGGTTGAAATTCCTGTTCTACTAATTCATTTCACAGAAGGGATTACACAAAATACAAAGCCATGAGCATCTTATAATGGTGGTAAGGCATTGTTTTCTAGTGAGCTGATGACCAGCTTAATGCAAATACAACCACAAATGCCCAAGGATTCAACTTAAGGAAATACCTGCTCCTAATGATCCCTATTTCCTCAAATTCTGAGACCTCTCAAGCATCATTAATTACAAAGAAATCACTAAGAAAAACCATACTGGAGAAGATCAACATTTAGTTTCAGTTAATTTGTAAAAGTAACAGAATAAATGTGCATATAAACTTAGGTTGACATTTGGGGTGGAATTCAAAAGGAATAAAAACATCTATTTATTTGCTAATATTCAACTGGTTTTCTAACTTATCTTATCCTTTTCCTTTATCTCCTCTTAGTTATTTTGTTCCTTTCGTGTGTGAATATTAGAATGAGTAACAGAACAAATAAACACAGTAAATAAATTGGAAGGATAACGAGACATTTTGAGCAAAATTGTAATGTAACATATTATATTAGATAATTCACATACACGTTTTTAAATAAAAGGAATATAGAATAAATGAAATTTAAGAGACTAAAAATGGACTTCATGGAGTCCATTTGGAGCTTGGAGAATTCGTGAGACATCCATGGAAGAAAGTTTCCTACTTTGCCAATTATTGAAGAAGGAATAGAAGCTTCATCTTAACTATCTTATATAACAGTCCAGCATAATTATTCAAGAAAAAAGCAATTATCTGTTAGAGATATAAAAAAACAAGCAATGTAGTTTTTTGTAAATACACTGCAGTTAGAACACTTGTTCAATAAAATAAAATTTTTTAAAAAATAGTGCCACAGATGTTTAGTTATGTTTGATAAAATAAATTAATATTATAATGAAGCATTTTTATTCATACACTCTGAATGCGGTTAAAAAACTTAATAATTAAATGATACAAAAATTATATACTGCAGAACGTTGCTGAAATGGTAAAAATTTATAGCATAAAAACAGAATGCAAAATAACTGAATGTAGTAGCATTAAATTTATAAATTGATTTCAGAATCTGGTTAAGATTTAAAAAACAATTTACCAAACAGAACAGTTTTGGAGAGAAAAAATTACGCATCCATTTTTTCCCCTTTTTTTTTGCATGAAATTTGGACGTATATTAGCTAACTTAGCTGTAGCATACATACATCAGAAACATGTTGGCAAACAGTATTTTGAGTAACGTATTTCTACTGAACCGATTTCAAAATATTTAATAAAACGATTGTTAAATAGAAAAATAAATAAATATAAATATAAATAACTCAATCTTTTAACGATTTCGGCCAGCACAAATATTCTATTGATGGATTAATTTCCGCTGATAATGGAAATAATAATAAAAACTCATTACGACTATAATGTATGTGGTGTATACACACACATATATATATATTTCATATTTTGTGAAAATTTGTACATGTATATATATACACACACGCACACACTAACTGTATGTAATAATTTTTTCGATTTTCCATAAATGCTTATTAGGATCACTTCGAAATTGATTTATGGTAAGCCTGATTTATTGCGCATCCTCAGATAATGAGATAAATCGTGTCAAGTCTCAAAATTTGTGACTCTAATTACATACACACCACTAAAACTTGCTTAAATTGTCACAAAATACGAAATAAACCGCTTTCGAATTTTCATTATTAGCGAGCATCTATCCTATTACGTACTGTATAACAAATACAATGCATAACAATAATATAGTGGTTTCAGGGAGTGAAAAAAAAAAATGCAGCACGCGGTCAACAGCTGTTAAATACACTACATAACAGTACGTAAGTTTTCTCAAAAATGTAAACATTGTTACTATTCATAATTAACTATTTAACAAGTGATAAAACGCGGTATTCTTTATCAGATGATATCCCATGCGGAGGTTTACTAAAAAAGTAATCTACATGATATTTATAATAGATTTGAAAATTATATACAAGTCAACGCTGCCCAAGGCGAAAGACTCGTGTTACGTCCGCTGATGTATGCAATTGCTAAGCGCTTTTCAAGATTGCATGACAGCTTCGTGGTAATATATATTACATTACAGAGGTAAATAATAAATGCAACAAACTATTACATATAATAAATAAACGGGTGCATGCAATTCGCCAAACCCTTCAAGTCTACAGTATGCTACGCCCTTCAAGGAGCAAAATGCTACAGGTTTGAATTGCAGCGCACCCAAGAGCGCCATTTTGTATAGTACCGACCTCTTTCTGGAGGAAAACTAGTCAGTTGTTCCTCATCCCGGCTTGCTTGAGTAATTATGGACGTATTGTCCATCTAGCCTTCCTTCGTGGGCGCCGTCCCGACGGTTTATTATCCAAACTGCAACAACAAAAATCGAGAAAAACTGTCAAATGAAAACCACAATATCGCCGACCGTAGACATACTATAGTAAATATTACTCTTTCAAAGCGCATGCGCAGACGATACATACACGTGACCTCTGAAAACTAACAGCATGCCTTCAATGCTATTTTACTACAATAATCCTGCTAGAGTTATCCCAACGTTCGAAGGCGTAAGCACTGTTCCGTGAAGGAGCATGACGAATGTTATTAGAATAAATTAATAAAGCGTTGGTAACTAAAATTTAAAATTCCGTATTTCTTACACGCAGTGCAATAATTGAGAAGAAAAAATGACTGAGTACTGCATTTGCAAAAACCTCATTTCTAAACCTAACTTCTATGCGTGAAGAAATTCCTGTGTTAAAACATAACTCAGCTGTTGAATTCCAATTCACAGGATATTCTTATAAATGTTAAGGGCTTCGTTAGTACTTAAATCATGTAGTTGGTGCTAACAAAGGGGAAAAAATCTTTACGAAATAAGCAACCATGACAACAACAAAAACAACGTGATGTAATTGTAAAGCGATGTAACTTGCAGAAATATCACTTCAGGTTTAGGCGCATTTGGGCTATTTTAATAAGGATTCTTTGGCTTTCCTCTACAAAACTGGGACGGAACGGCGATATTTATTTCTATTAAAGATATTTTAAAATAATAATAATTTAAAAAAAACTGTTGAGGTATTGGCAGAAAATATGTTTCAGTTTTGATCATTAAGAGACTAGAAATTATCATTAAAAAAAAAAGATTGGTCAGCGATCTTAACTATTTCAATCAACAGCAATAATAACAAATTTATTATTATTATTTCGTGACACCTCCAAGGCGTCCAAAGACTCATCAAGAGAGGATACCTACTCTGCAATCTCCGTCTACACCACTTAATCCACCGACTACACCGAACCACCACTACCATCATCTATACCAACGCCATCTACAGTCCACCAGTATTTTTGTCTGTAAATTGCGTTCTAAAGGCCGATTTGTCTGTATGACAAATCAGCCAAAAAGAATGATGCCGTTTTAAGTTAAATAAAAACCACAGATGCGATCATATTATAATTTGATAATATGCATTAGTAAAACAGATATCACAAATAACTAACAGTGTGCTTGAATACTTAAATAAAATAGAATCCTATATTATGATATAATACGTGATTTATGAACCAACAAAGTATTATGGCGTTTGCGCAGAACATTGATGTTGTTATCCACTCCTTTGTCGAAAATATCTGTATCAAGGGTTTTTATTATATTACGAGTATTATTATTATTTTTTTTTTTTTACATTTTTAACCACTATCTTTCGTGGGTATATTAGTTGCACAACAGGTTAAGGATCAATGATATATAATTATAATATATATAATAATAAATAAATATCCTTGGACGTACTGCATAGTCGAGAAGAAAAGAATGATTGATTCAGCAAGGGGTAAAGTTATTTCAAAGCATAGAAAAATTCAAACCTCATAATGGGAATCAGGAAGTTATTGTGGTAGCTCAGAAAAAGAAGAATGCCTATCTAACATGACAGAATATTGATAATATGACCAAAAAGGTTGTTAAACAAAATCATCGGGAAGACTCCAGTAAGAATATGGTGGAATATATCGTTGAGGAGGCAAAGTGTATTGCTGGATATTGAAGAAGATTACAGACTGGGGAAAAAAGTGTAAATACCGAGGATAAAAATATTATGACTGTCTGGAGGAAGAAGTACTTTGAAAGATCGTTAAATTCGATTAGAAATGGGCAGTTATTGAGGTCTAAATGTTTTACAGTAGTTGCACTACTTAATTCAGAAGACCGGATCAGGAGGTTGAATTCCAGTTAATGAAAGTAGCGCATCTATAAAAATGGAAATAAAACATATTGTGAGAATTACATAAGAATTTCCCTACTGAGTATTCTTGTTAAGATCGGATTTTCAGGTTAAGATAAATACTTGAAAAATCATGGGACTACAACAAGGAGGAGCTGTATTTATGTGTTGAACTTGTAAAAGACACATGAAAAGTTGTCAGCAGAAAAGTTTCTGCAAAATGCTACAGTTATATAGTGTAAATGACAAGTAATATTTGGTCTATATTTAGGTTGTAAGTCTGAGAATAGAATTAAAGAAAATAGAGGTATATGGTTACATAAAAAGCTAAGTGTAAGACAAGGATTTACGCTTGTCTTCAGTTTTATTCTACATCTACATGGTTCTTATTATGAAGGAAAGCTGCATTCAACCTGATATAAAAATGGGTAATCTCTTCTCTTTACTTCACAAATGTGTTTTCCTCCTGAAAACTTGGATTATTAAATATACTGATAATTGCTGTATTTGGCATGAATAGCCAAATCAGACATGGCAGGCAGATGACTGAAGAATTTTTTGGGGGGAATAAAAGATAAGCAACTCAAAATACTAAACTACTATATGTCAAACAGTGTTCAAACCAATTTTAATAGGGAATCAGCGAGCCTTTTTAATCCTATCTGGCTTTTTGAGACCGAGTGTGCAGTTCAATCTCCACGGGTAGCTAATCAGACATAGCTTGCTCAATATCATCACTAATGATATGCAGCAACCGATGAAGAAACGGAAAACAAATGCTTCCATCTCTTGGTACCTAATTTTAACAGGATATATTACTGTCTGAAACGATCTGGGGTTATACAGTCGGTTTTCTTCAGTTTACGGGACGAAAAATCGAAGTTTCTGGGAGCAAAAAACCCCCTTGCCTTGTTATAGATCCACTGAATCTAGAACCGGTCGAAGAAAGGCTTAGAAAAAGTCCTTCCAGTCTTTCATTGGTTCTGCTGGATAAAAAATGAATATTGCAGAATGGACTTGATCGACAACGATGATCAGATATTCCTTGGAGGACACCCTACCTTTCAGTAATATCAGAGAACCCTTTCTGCACCAGCAGAACATTCGCCCCACACTATGACACCATCTATAGAATCTTGAATTGTGTTTATAAGTCAAGCTGGTTTCATTGGTTTCTCACCGAAACCAATGGTTTCCGTATAGGCATGCGACCTGCGAATACTTCAGTTTTCTGCGAATAATTGTGGGATATGGGTTGGGAACAGCCTTCATTAAATACTTTGGACAATCGCTGCACACATAAGGTTCTATTTGTTCTCACACTCCTTCTCAGACGATGCTGATGTCATTCCTGACAGACTGTCTTAGGACCACAGTTATGCCTCTCAGACAAGCAAAGTGGAGGTTATTTTTTCATTGATTAAACGTCCAGGATATCTCACCTTTTGATAAGCCAGTCAGCTCTGCTGTTTTTAAAATCATGAGTCCAGCCGAGACGTGCACCCATAATAAGCCCTTACCGAACTCCAAAAAATCCTTCGTTTTTTCCCATTGTGGTTAACACTATTGAAGCTTACTGACCAACAGCATTCTTAAATAGTTACCTAAGATATGTGGTGATGGGGCTTGAATGATGTTTATGCGCATCTGCATTAAGGTTTCTAATTCAGTGGCTGCTATGTGTAGTATATTCCTATATATTCCCAAATCTTGATATCCACATCTTTATTGTGTCCTGATTTCTTAGGGAAGGTTTAATTATTAACATAGATTGGCCTATTTCTGTATCCACAATTGGTTCTGATCCAGGTACAAATTAGTAAATTTTAGCTTTATTATTTAAGGCATAGATGTCGGTTTCAGGGGGAAGGGCAATTTTAAGAATAACATTGTTACTCTTTTAGAATTGTGTTCTCTTTAGCAAATGTTGGACCAAGTGGAGAAGCGAAATTTACACACACACACACACACACACACACACACACACACACACACACACACACACACACACACACACACACACACACACACAACCACACACACACACACACGGTATTGGCAGACATAACTGCTGGTATTAAGTGGCTGACTAAGTAAATCATCAATCTCTTTTAATTTTTCCAAGGAAAAGATAATATTCTTCCAGCCCCCACTTTGTGGAAATCGGTAGGCAGTAAATCTCCATTTTTCACAAATTTAGAATTTAAGTTCATCACGCTCCTTCTACGCGTAATGCTATATAAAAGGGTTTAACCCTAATTAGTATTTATGTTACGGGATTATAATAAATTTAGTTTAATCCTTTATCCAAGTGTAAGCAAACAAAGTTTGCACCTGAAGTATCTTCAGGACTGAGACAAGTTGTAGCAAAGGTGAACTAAGCTCTCATCACTTGTCTTATTATATTCTTTTGAAATGCCTATAGTCTCAATAATTTCACGCACTTTGACTCGCCAGTCATCCAATGTATGTTCTGTGTCGATTTTGCTGAGTTACAGAGTTTTTTCCAGGAAGAGAAGCTGTTCAGAATATAAACTCAGAAAATTATTGATATGAAGTCAGTTTCTAGAGAATTTGAGAAAATAACTTCCTACGGAGAGTTTTCTTGCTTGAGTCAAATAAAATACCAGCTGAGAAATTGTCTGAAAAAAAAAGAGGCTTGGAAAAAAGTTCCTTTAATTAATGAGTAAGACACTCCTTGGCATATTGGGGTTTCTGCAATGTTCTTTATTTGGAAAGATCTCGGTTCAAGTCCAGTCTAGAACGAAAAGAACCTCGATCCCCGCTTTCCTATGAAAATGAGTTAGTTCTCTCTTACTGAATTGTTGTGGTTCTTTCTCTTAGAAATTCAGGAGTGTCATCCTGCAAAATAGGGATTACAAAACCCCAAAACATACCAACCAGAACACGTAACATACAGATATAGGAGACTATGAGAATATTATTATTATTATTATTCCTGACACCTACAAGGAGTCCGAGGACTCATCGTGGGAGGACACCTACAACTGTCTCAACTGATACAACTGTCTCAACCACTACACCGAACCTCTACTACGAATCGTCTCCATCACCACCACCATCTACCGCCCATTTCCACTACCAAAACAACTGGATTCTATGTCTGTAAATTGCGTGTGTTCTGATGGGCCGATTTGTCTGTATGCGGGATGAAAAACCCGAGGTTCCGGGAGAAAAAACCCTGCTACCTACGTATGAGATCGGCTAACTCACCTTTGATTGAAAATCGTCCAGATAAAGAATCCACCCGTCGCGACGAGAATCGAACTTAGTCCTATTCCAATCGAAGGGCTCAATGTACCGTCGTTCTTCCAATTGCGCTACGGAGGCGCTATTATATGGATAAACTATCCTTATTCTCAGTTCATTAGATCAGATCTAGTTTTGAAAGTCTGAATGATATGGTAAGGATCTACTTGTAAGTGTAAAACTGGAAGGAAGGAATATGGATAGTTGTAATTCTTTCCTTTGACATATCTGGTGTTGTTGAACATTACCTCAGGCTACCAAGGCTGCAAACTCTGCGAGATTGTATTTTCTAAAAACATTTCATATACATAAAAAGGTGATTATCTACTTAGTAGGTGGTTAAACCTCAAATTCGAAGCATCTGTTTGACTAACAGCAGTGATGATTTTATTTTCAACAATTAAAATAATAAAACTAATCGAGCAAATAGCGTCTTCTAAATTATAGCCAAAGTCTTCCCTTTTCATAATTCAGCTATTTGTTAACATATGTCGTATTTTGTAGGAGGTATTATTCACTAGCTGGTCGGTAAGAAACGGTTGAACGATAACCCTGTAGAGATATTTGTATCATTTACTTTCTACAATGTATCTTACACCCTTCTTCCTCATTTATAATCACCCAATGCCTTTTACTCCACTAAGAAAGAATTATATTTTTAATTGATTAATAAAATCAGCTAAAATCAGCTAACGCCTTTTTTTTTTTTTCTTTCCCGTATACGGGGAGTAGGCGAGGCCATTTAGCCCTATCTAACTTTTGGAGACTGAGTGGGCAGTTCAGTCTCCACTGGTACCAATCAGAGATAGATGGCCCAAGGCTATCACTAATTAAGCGGTACTCAGTGAAAAGAGACGGCTCAAATGTGCCGCCATCTCGTGGTCCCTAACCCTAACACAATATATTTAATGTCTGAAATAATGTGGGCTCTACGGTCGATTTTCTTGAGTTTACAGGACGAAAAACCCGAGTTTCCGGGAGGAAAAACCTGCTTGCCCATGCCAGAGATCGAATAACTCGGGAACCGGTCGAAAAAATGCTTAGAAAAATTTCCTCTAGTCGCCAACTAGACTCGAAACCAAGTCTTCCTTCGTGCGGCCAAGCGCCGTGGTTGGCAAACGCCACATCCACTGAGCTACACAGCTCTTAATTGATTAATATTAATATTAATATATCCGGAAAAATTATTAGGAGACGTTTGGAAACAGTTATAACAAAAATATAAATAAAATAAATAAATAAATAAATAAAATGTGTTCTATGGTCGATTTTCTTACGCTTACGAAGAAAAACCAGCTCGCTGGTGCCAGAACACACATTATTTCAGACAGTGACGCATCCTGTTAGGGTTAGGTACCAAGAGATGGCAGCACTTGTTTTCCCGTCTCTTCATCGGTTGCCGCCTATAATTAGTGATAGTCATGGAATAGCTATCTCTGATTGGCTGCCCAGTGGAGATTTAACTGCACACTCAGTCTCCAAAAGCTAGATAGGGATTAAAAGGCCTCACCTGCTCCCTATAAGGGATAAAAGGCTTTAGCTGATTTCAATTTGAAGATAAATCCACTAACTAATACATTTTATTCCCAATGGAGTATGCAAGGACATTTAGCCCTAACTAACTTTGAAAACTAGTGGGCAGCTTTCTCAAACCAGAGGATTTTGTCTCTGCCGAATGAGCTATAGAGGCTCTATAGAATCGGACTTAGAAGAGACTCCATTGGGTGTGGCAAAGTGCTATGGATGCAAACGTCATTTCCACAGGGATGAAGAGACCTTTGTGAGATAAGATTATACCATATATATTAATTGAAATCGAATGAATGATCTGATTTATAAAAAAGCCTGCAGGAAATTCCCTAGAACTTCAAGAATTTAGCAATTTATCAGCGAATGCTTGAGCAACGATGATAAATCAGATTTTGTTGAAATAGGTTGAATACGACCTGTGAAGTATCTATAGAAGTAGAACTGGGGGAAGATAAGAAAAACTTTTTGTACCAACTTTTGCTGTATTCATGATTAACTAGTTGTCGATTCCTTGATTCTATTTAAAATGCAAATACACCACTTTTGCCTACTGTTCCCAAAAGAGATTAGAAGTTGTTTAACCCTAACTAACTTTTGAAGATTGTAAGGCAATAAAAGTATAATAGCCATCCGAGCGAATATTATTGCAAATAACTACCATTGCAAATAACACTGTATTTTATTTTCTGACAAAGCGTAGATTTCGCGAGGGAAAAAAAAATCTGCTTTCTTGGCCAGAGATTCACTCAGGTACCAACAGAAAGGATTAGAAAAAGTTCCTCTGGTCAGGAAATAAAATTAAATACATAGGAAATTTCCACAAACGCCACACAGGCCTTCTGGATTGGATTTATTTTTTGAAATTTATCAAACTTTTACCAAACAATGCTGGTCTTGTCTACTTTGACAAAAGTAGCAGTTAATAACAGTTGAAATGGAACTGAGTCACGCAAGTTAAATTTGAACTGTAAAGATTCTTGCAAGAAGAGTAATCAGTGACCCTCCGTATTACTTGATTTATGACTTCTCGAAACAGCTATGAGGTATACTTATTGTATAAGAGTTTTTTTAATAAGAAGTATAATTCTTCCCTTGGAGTATTTCGGACTACAAAGTAAAAAAAAAGCATACTGAAATGAGCAAACTGCATGTGATTGCTGAAATAACTGAATAGCAGTTCTGAGATTCAGACAAAGTGAGAAATTTTGGAGTCCTTTAAGACTACCAGAAATAATTCTTTTCTTTAAAAAAAATACTAAATACGTTTTCACTGCAGCCATGATATTTTTCTTTCTTGACTCTTCTTTCTTTTATTCTGACCTACAAGAAACCATTTTGAGACTCAATCGTTAATAAACTAGCTACAAATTCCACCAGACCGATTCTTCTGGCAATAATTCTTGGGTTATATTTTCCATACATTTATCAATTTGTGTTCCTATAGATTTTACAAAGTGGCATTGTCATTCTTCATTGAACAACGTCCCCATTAAGTTGATAAAGATATTTGAATTCCCTACCAATGCCAGTATCATTATTAACCAATGAATGACCCGTCTCAACAGGAACTCCATCAGCTGGTGTAAAGGCGTCACCTTAAGAATAGCTATATATAGATATTATGAACTGGCACTACATAAAGCTAAAGTATTGCTTTTCAAGTACTAGCTGACATAAGGTTTTTGAGCAATGGGTCTCAAAATAGCTGAAGCAGCTACCAGTGTTTTTATAGCAATTAACCATCACGAGGTATCGATTGCTATTGTTAAATTATTATCACAAGCAAACTGAATAATAACCTGGATGCTGATCAGTGTTGGAAAAGAAATAGGTGCACATTACCAGAACTTAGCTTAATACACGTGTTAATTATGATTGCATCTAATTATTATATAATAGCGATCTCAGTGGGAAATGTAGTCATTCATTCCGTGAAGGATTTGTTTCTGCAAGCTATTATAACAGGAAGATGATGAAAATTACGCCAAGCAGTAATGGGATGATCCAAACTATCTAAGATTTCTGGGACCCCTCCATTCTATCAGAAATTTACTAATACCATTTTAAAACAAGTAAATTACAGCTATGACATTCCTTTTTTAAAAGCATCGGAGTAGAGTTTCATAACAATTTTCGAATATATACTATCCTATCTTAATTTACCCTCAAGCATAGACCGACGCATTTTACCGTGTAGGTATTTGGAACCGAAATCCTACGGAAAAGGTTGGTTACTCCTTATTCCCAAAAATTGGTTACTCCTTATTCCTCTAGAAATAAGGAGCAACCAATGTCTGTAGGAGCCCTATGTCTGTAGAAGCGCGAGAAATGTAGTCATTCGCGGGGCCAGTTGGCTTGTTCTGGAGGAAGAAAAAACCCGACTTTCCGGGTGAAAACCCCCCATCTCCGTATGAGACAGGCTAACTCACCATTAGTCGAAAGAGACCAGATAAAGTTCCTCACGTCACTGACGGGAATCGATCACAGGTCTTGCCGACCAAAGAGCTTCATCTATACTGACTGAGCTTCGAAAATATATTCCTGAAAGTATACATGAGCTTCATTTTAAATTCTTAACCTAATAAAATTAATGCACAATAAATTATTTTTAAACATAAATCCACTAAACTCTTTCCCTTGCCCCAAAAAAGTCTCTTTTCTCCAAGACATCATTTTTCTCATGTTTTCGGAAGGGGGGGGTGAGTCTTTCCCTCCTTATCGGAATTAGGTGTGCAGCTAATATCTGCCCTTAGCTTACGTTGATAACTTGTAGCTACTGATGGTTTGAAGACTTTGTAATGAGAGCATGGGAGAAATCTGCTATGCTGCAACCCACGAGATATAGGACTTATGATCACTTAGCGTTTAGGACACTTGGTTTAGTATTTAGGATTACGATATGGAAGATATCTGACCTTTTGTAATCTTAAATTTTAAATCATATGATTGTCTGAAACAATGCGAGTTCTGAGAGTAATGGAGCAAAAAATCCCGATATTTCAGATAAAAAATCACACTTCACTACTCCAAAGATCACCTAATTCTGGAATAGGATATGTTGTGGAAAAGAAATGAAAAAAATTCTAATTGGTTACTGGAATCTAATCTATAAAGATGACTCTCTTCTATAATCTAGTATTAGAACCAGAAAGATTGCCAGTAGATTACAAAAGCACACTATTGACAACACATAAAAAACAAAAATTCGGTATCTATATTTAATTATAAATAATAGGAAACAAACAAACAAACAAAAAACTACACTGCAGTTCTACGAAACATTTTTTTTTTAAATCATCGATCATATTAGAAATTATTCTTCACTTTGCATGCTGACTGCTTTTATTTTAGGTGTTTTTTTTATCTTTAACACAACAGATTAATATTCATACGGAAGCTTTTCTGGTTCCTTAATGCTAGACTCATAGAAAAAAAAAATATATATATATATATTATTATTATTGGTTAGTTTCGAGTCTAGTCGGCGACTAGAGGAAATTTTTCTAATCCTTTTTTAGACCGGTTCCCGAGTTAGCCGATCTCTGGCACGGGCAAGCAGGTTTTTCGTCCCGTAAACTCAAGAAAATCGACCGTAGAACCCACATTATTTCATGCATTAAATATATTGTGTTATGGTTAGGGACCAGGAGATGGCGGCACATTTGATCCGTCTCTCTTCACTGTGCACCGCTTAATTAGTGATAGCCTTGGGCCATCTATCTCTGATTGGTACCAGTGGAGATTGAACTGCCCACTCGGTCTCCAAAAGTTAGATAGGGCTAAATGGCCTCGCCTACTCCCCGTATACGGGAATAAAAAGGCGTTTGCTGATTTTTTATTATTATTATTAGTTCCATTCTAGTCCCTGACCACAGGAAGAACTTTTTGTAGGTCATTTTTGAAGCCAGTTCCTGAACTAGTCGATCTTTGGCTTAAACTTGTCAGGTTTGGAAATTAGAGGATTAAAAAAAAATGGTTTTCTCTTTTTAGAAACTGTAAATCAATAACGACGTGAATATGTGTACGGTTTAACGCCCGAAGAGTGATTACAATAACCTAGAGATGGGATATTTCGTTGAAAAATTACTACCATATATCTTTAAAATTGATATTTTGTTTTTTCGAATATAGTCTTTAGCAGGGGCGACTCGTGCATAGGCACTGCGGAACTGCAGTACCCCAATTTTTCTCGATATATAAATATATTTATTAATTTATTTATATTTGCTTGTAATATTTATTTTTATCATCAACAATCCAATACAATTCTCTTATTTTGTATAAAAAATAATAATAAAAATTTATCTTGTAGCACTTAGGAGGGCGAATGACGCTAGCAGCACTGTGTATCCCACAATGTCATATTGCTACGCGCGCAAGGATATGCACGTCATAGTGAGATGCGAGCTATTAGCGTAATGCAGCACTGTCCGTTGCGCAGTTCCACTGTTCTTTATATGCAGTTTGCGCCAGTAGTAGAGTGTTCTTAGTGCTTATCTCGTGTTTACTCCGTTTCTTTAAATATTTAGATATTACAATTAAAGACATAACATTCGTTATAGTTTTTATTTTACATTATTAGGGTTATTGACAATTATGACCTCAGAATTTTTAAGTAATTTTGAATTATACTAAACTGTATAATTTTATCGATAATAAACAATATTTTTTCATGAAACAAAATAAGAGGAATATATTTTATTTTTAAGTAATTTTGAATTAAATTAAATTGTATAATTTTATCGATAATAAACAATATTTTTTCATGCTTAATTTTTTTTTTCATTTTTACCATAATTTTGATATTTTATCCAAACATGTATACACTGTACTTAAGTGTGTGTATGCATATTTCGAAAGTAGCAGCATCCCCATGATTTCAAGCCAGGAGCAGCCACTGGTCTTTAGTATCCAACGTTTGCATTTGGAATGCAGTGCATTGCAATATTTAACATATCGGGTCAGGAGATTTAACGATCTCAACTAATTCAACGGCTACTCTAGCAGAGAAGAGTAAATTGAAAATCTCCATAAAAAATGTGATGAAGTTTATTTATGACGAAAATGCATGCACTGTCGCTTCACAAAATTAAAATACGCTTTGGCACTTTGTTGAACACTGAACACACATAGTGTGATCGATTGATTCCTAATAAGTTCACGCCATACATATTTCAAAAATACTATTTGAAATTCATTTCAGTTTATTATTAGATTTCACAAGCCCTATCAATGGTCATTATAAGTATTAACTTCATCTTGAGTAAATGTCACTTAAGTCTACACCTCGTTGCGAGCACTTGGAGGACAATGTTCGCCCACCTATCATATTTTGAACCTTCGATTTTGCTGTGATTCTTGAAAATGGTATGCGAACACTTCTATTCCCAAACAGTCCTCTTACAGTCCTCCTAAGAGGACTTTTTGGGAATGGTATGAGTACTTGAATATCGAATTATGGCGCAGTACTTGCTCTAAGTCCACATAGGTTCTGTTGTCAGTTTATAGTTGTCATATCAGATACGGTGGTTTATTTGCATTCCTCACTGATGTCAGTATGTATACTAATAAAAGCATGACTATTATGAACAATGTGATCCAAAATATTCCTCAACTATTACTGCTCTCTCTTTCCCATTACAAAAATCATAAATGAAGTGAAATGTCGGCATACTCCTTGACATGAAAATTTAGCCACACTTAAGGAACGATTTCGGCTAAGTTCCAAGAACATTTCAAAAACCAGACTATGTTACCAGACTATGAATCAGGCAGAGTCGAGCGGAGCTGCAGTAACTAGCAGCCTAATCGCAAATGCACATAACTCCTCACTCATCTGCTATCAGACACGTTGTGATATAAACTTTTTTTCCTTAAAATTCAGTAAAGGAATATATCGTTGACCTTTGTTAGATTTCTGTTGGAAAGAAGTGAGGATGTTAACTCATATTTGACGTCTGACATTTTTCCCTCTGCTGATTCCCATTAGGTTCATAAGAAGTTTCTAATTAATTATTCTTTTAATAATCATTCGAATGCATATCGATACGTTCTTGTAGTTAGTCGCTGAAGAAGGTCATCATGAAGCCAGTATTCGAAGTCCTTTAGTCAGTTGTTTGTTTTCCAGAAATACCTTAATTTCCAGAGAGAAGAAACCTTGCACAACCATGTGACACATACTAAGAAAATGTTTACTTTAAAAATGTTCTTTGCTTTTTTCAAATCATTCCAGTTCATGTAGTTCCATCCAAATGGCACATACGATTGATAGGAATATTCCACTTACTCAGGAAGAAACAACATCATAACCTTTTTTTCTTGAAGTTTATCAGCCAGTTCCCGAGTAATTCGATTGGAAACTTGAACTCTCAAGACCGCATCTCAGAGAAATCAACAGTAGAACTTAAACCATTTATGATCACGAGATGTTGGCAGTTAATCTACCGTAATATCGTTCCAATATTCTAAAAGCATGGCCATCCATGGAGACTAAGCTTTCGATTATAGCAAGAAGTAAAATCTTTTACCCTCTCAATTTCCAAAAGTTAGTTAAGGCTAAAAAGCTCAAACTACTGCCTTTGGGTGATAAAAAGCGTTAACAAATCTTATTTATTTACTTAAATATATATTCCTCTCCTTTGCAACGAGTTGCCTGAGACTGTACTACGTTCTAGGACTACTTGCATTAGCTCACGCTAGTAACCGCCAATACTTTTATAGTTTACTATATTCGGCATGAAACTCTCTGATTCCAATCTTTGAGTTTCTTATTCGGTTTTAAAACTATGTGGATTTTATATCCCCTTAATTTGAATAATTATTTATTTATACTTACAACTTTTATGTTATCTGTAGGAAACGGCAGAATCATACTAAAAGTAAAGACTTTAGAACGGGAAAGAAACTTGGTATTAATTTCATTCAAGAGTTTGTAAGAAGAACGAATCTAAGGGATGGTGTGGTCATTTAAACAGCACGGGAGAGGAGGAGTTAGCAAAACAAATGATCAATGCTAGGATGACAAGAAAAAACCTCGAGAAAGACCAAGAACTTTACATGGATTTGCGCAGTTAGATAGAATTTTAAAATTCGACAACATTCGAGTGGTGATCGACAACAGACTTCGGGAGAGTCAAATTTTCAATGGGAATTTACTAACAATGTAAACTTTTCATGAGCACACTCTCGCAGATATATATCAAGAAATGATTTCGATGATCATCTGTTTTTTTCTAACTTCGTAGTTTTGCAAGACTTCGTTTGTCTGAGGTTAAACAATAAAGCTAATAAAATTCTTTAAGTGGAATCCTTTCAATTGTAATCAAGATTTCTTCATAGAACCATTTTTTAATGGTCTTTCTCCAGATAAACTGCTCAGGAAAACATTTTTACAAATATAGTCATTTGTAAAAATGACTATATTTGTAAAAATTTGTTGATGCAAATATTTTACAAATATTCGCATCCACAACACTAGGCCGCGAGAATAAAAACTGTTCTAAGTTCGATTCTAGTCGCTGACTAGAAGAAATTTTTCTACCTTTCTTCGATTCACTCCCGATTTAGTCGATTGCTGGCACGAGTAAATAGGCTTTTTCTCCTATTAACTGCAGAATTTCCCCAGAAAATCGGGTTTTTAATCCCGCAACTCAATAAAATTCCTAAAACACACATTATTTCCGAAATGATATATATCAGTAGGATTAAGATTACAAGGTGGTAGAATTGTCAGCAATACTCTCTTTCCCAGATACTATTCAAAATTATTGATAGATTTGGGGCAGCTATAGTGCTTGGTAAAGGGCAGTGGTTGGCTCCCACCTGTTTCCAGAAATTAGGACTAAATGGTCTTATCTCCTCCCTTTGGGTAATCAAAGGCATTAGCAGATATAGTTTTATTTATTCAATAGATTAAGAGCACAAGATAACATTTGCAAAATCTAATTACTTTATCTCACTTAATGGTCATATATCAAAAAACACATCAAAAAAATTCTTTATGCATATTTATATGTACAATCAAAGATACAGTTGTGTGAAAGGAAAGCAATTGTCTGTAGGTTACTATGCTCAAAAGGTTGAAGAATGTACATCGTAAAATGAACTAATGCTCAGTGAACTTATCAATTCTTTTAATCATTATATATTACAAGTAATTAGTCCACACAAATAGTTTAACACTTTCATTGCCAAGCTGAAAATTGGAATTTCGTGTGGTGGCCAAATTTTTTTTTTTTTTTAGTTAGCGACGTCCACGCGATAACGCGCGATCGACCACCAGGTGAGACTCGCATCACGCGATATCGCGTGATTGGCAATGAACATGCTAATCTATAAAATACTATTTTATAGATTAAAATAAACTAATAAAATTCCATACAAGTTATATTTTTTGGCTTTTAGTCAGGCTAAGTGAGATAATAGAGTTGTTTTCCTATTTTTTTTCCCTCAAAGAAACCAATTCATGAGCATAAACATAGCAGATGGGGAGTATAAGGCACATTTCACCATATTTTCATGCTCAATCTATTATATTTTTCTCTGTACCAAAACATAACTGCTAATCACCACAACTTTTCTAATCTTCCATATATTTCAAAGTTTCCATTTTGGTGCACCGTTAATACCATGAAAAATTAATGATCGCTGTTCTTTCAAGAATCTGATATATTTTTGCATGGTGTTTATGTTCTCAACATGACTGTGGTTGACACTTGGGCTTTTTTCACTGTGTTCAAATCTTATATGATGAAAATCACTGCTACATGTAAATTCATTTATTTAAAAAAATCAGCTAATGCCTTTTATTCCCTTATAGAGAGTAAGTGCCGTTTAGTCTTATCTTTTGGAGACTGAGCGGGAACAGTTCAATGTCCACCAGTAGCTATCAGAGATATAGCTACTGGTGGACATTGAATGAAGAGATGTAGCTGATCTATGACCATCACTAATTATAACCGGCGTGCGATGAGGAGACGATAGACAAGTGTTGCCAATAAATATGTCATTGTTTGAAATGTCGTTCCTTCTACTTGGTTGTGGAATTTGTTTTGACACAAGAAATATCCAGAGTGCATCACGAAATCGAATAATTTTGCGATACCTTGTGGGAAGATGTCAGCCAGTAAATGTAAGGTCTTTTTGAGGGGTACATTGGTAAATAGAGATTCTACATCGAAGCTCACCATAAGATCGTTCTATTTTCTTGAGTTTGCGGACGAAAATGATGAATTTCTGGGAGAAAAATTCGCTTGCCTATGCCAGAGATCAACTAATTCGAGAACCAGTCGAAGAAAGCAAAGAAAAAGTTCCCCTATTCCCTGACTAGAATCGAACCTAGATCATTAATAGAGTGGCCTAATGCAGAGGATGCAAATGCCACTTTCACTAACATACACAGGCATTCTAAATTAATTTATGTAATTGAAAAAGGACTAATGCGGTGATGCTATCTGCTAGTTTTACTTCGGTTATGAATTTATTATTTTTGTTCTGATTATTGTGCACATTTTTAGGTTTCGCATGTTTGGGTAGATTAAAAATATCTGTGTTTTATTGCTGAATGGAATATATGTAAACAACCGGTTTAATATATTTTAATTTCTTTGCATTGGAAGGACTTCGAATTTTGCAAAAAGAAACATCTGTAATTCAGATTAACTTGTATAAAATACAGTTTACATATTATGTATTCTGTAGCCAAGTCACTGACTTGAGATCGTGTGAATGGTGTGGTAAAGAGAATAAGTTGAGTTGAATGTGAGCGATCTCTACATTGCGATGAAATTGTGGTGAACTTTTGTAAAAATATCTGACAAATAGATAAATAAAAAACGTTCACTATGATCAAATCTCACTTATGAACACTAAAGACTGCATTTTTCATATCACTATTTTCCCTTTATTGAATCCTGAGAGCCGGTCGTAGGGGACAGGCAGAATGAAGTCCATTACACCAGTAATTAAACATATTCACCATTGGCATTCTCGCCACCCTCTCAGGTAATGAATTTCACGCACCCGTCGACCATTCTCTATAAAAAAAAAGTAGTGCTCCTTTGTTTTTCAATCCCCTTAGGCGACTTTCGGTCTCCTTGTCTTTCCCCCTTGCTCAACTATTTGATAAATCTCCTCAAGATCCATATGATAAATACCTATGCACAACCTAAATGTCTCCCTCATATTTCCCCTTTTTCTTCTAATTATCAAACGTTGCTCTGAATATATATACACATCAGAACGCTTCACTCTCCTCTTTGGCTTTGAAATTTCTTCATCTTCTCGAAACTCAGACAACTAGATCAGAATCAGGGTCTTATACTACAGAATCACCACATCCTTATTCTCCGCTGATCAACATTCCTCTTATTATTGCAGGCTCTGTTGGATTTGTCTCGGTTATTTTTGCACATAAAGGTAGTGAAGTTACCTACTAATGTTTTCATAGTGATTTCTCTTCAAAAACAACATTGGAGTCGTTAAAACACTTTTGTAGCTTTTGCGTTATCTGCAAAGAACTCCATGTTAGGTAAGATCTTTCTTATTACTTGAAATATTTTTAGATGTACTTTATTGCTTTAGCCCCCTCAAATTTTACTTGTCATTAATCAGATAACCACGTCTTTTTGTCATTTCCTGGTCAAAATAAGGTTAGATTTAAGTTATAGTTATGAACTTATCTATTGTCTTCAGTCGCCAAAAGGGTTTATAACATCAACTAATATTAAGACAAATTGCTGGTATGTAATAATATTTATAATAATAATGTTGTCATTCAAGAGCGTTGATACTAATTTTATTCTTATTTGACTAAAATTAATAAATCGGTAATCAATTTTACTCAGAAGCAGTTATATTCATTATTCAGTAGTCTAGCGCAGTTCCTTAACAGTCTTCTTACACTGAGTTATTACCTTTGCATTAAGAACGCTAACCTAATTACGCATTGGTCCACTCTTCTCTATGCAATTACACGTAGACGTCTACGAACAGATTCCAAAAGGTGTCGAACATCCTCCATGCGTAACTCGGACCATGTCTACTGAAGTAACCCCTCAGTTCATGCACATTCCATGGAGGATCATCACCCGTTCTCACACCCAGTTCTAGCATGTCCCACACATGTTCAGTTGGGTTACAGTCAGGGGAGTTTGGGGGACAAGGTAATGTGGCGAATTCGTTTCGCGTTCCTCCAACACTCAGTAGTTGTGCGAGCCTGATGACGAGGTGCGTTGTCCAGTTGAAAGATGAGTCTTGTTCCCAATGACAGTGCCATCTTTCAACGGCACTGTCATTGGGGTTGACCTCTTGCAGATGTAGATGAAGATGGTCAGCTACCAGCTCCCTGTAGTTCACCATTCAGTGTTTGTCGGATGATAACTAACTGACCTACGGCGTACCAGAAAAAACTGGCCAGACCATAACACCGCCTCCATCGGCATCTTGAAGTCCTATCCCCTGGTTACTGTGCAACCAGGGGACAGGGCTTCATGCTGTTTAAGCCAAATGAGAACCAGGCCATCAGCATGGTGAAGCAGGAAACAAGACTCATCACTCCAGACGACCTTCTTCCATCTGTGAAGGGTCCATTGCACTTGGAAATGGCTCTAACTGCCTCACTGTGGTATCTCAGCAACGACGTGTAACAGTCACACAGCTCACCCCAGTCACCTCTATGATCAACCACGCGTGGCTGACCAATGTGAACTTTCCTGTTGGATGTCTGTTCATCGTTAATCCAGTCCTGGTACACCTTTGATATAGTAGTATGGGAGCAATGAACTAGTATGGCTGTTTCCAAAATATTGGTACCTACCCTAAGAGCCCCAATCTGCCCGCAGTCAAGTTGGCTGACGTCGCTACGTTTCCCTTTTACTAGCAAACGTTTGCTGATTATGTACACAGGATAGGTGTTACCATTTATAGTAGCCGCGCGTGAGGTTCATATCACGTGGTACTTCGTTATCGCGCAGAATATGTAAATCGGGGGGTGTTCCTAATGCAAAGCTAAATCAGTGGATACGATTATTAACTTTTCTAACTTTTCTAGTTTTCTAACGCTATAAACATTATTTATCTTGTACTTGATTAAGCAAAATCAAAAATTTCTTCTTTCAGTGTAGCATTATCTCCTAGATGCTGGGCTTGATCAGCGTTATTAGGAATGAGTAATATATTATGTCAATTTACATTCTTCGGATTTCCAACAACAAGCATTTTTATTGGTTTCTTAAGAAATTTAGATGAGTTGTTTAATGTTTTTTTTTTTTTCTTTACTGGACGACTCGTGGAGCTAATGTGCTAAAGTTCAGATATGGTAGGTCATCCATATATTTTAATAGTTTACTTTCTCAATGAGAAATTTGGTTATAATTAGTTCTTCATCTTGCCGATTTAAGACTAACCGAGCAAACTGACCCACCATGAATTGCCGTCGTGTCACCAGGTGACCACTTAATTGGTTCTACCATCAAATATCAAACCAATAACGCGCTTTTTTATTTTCGTTGGGAGTGATTTTTTTTTTTTTTTTGCTTTTATAATATACTTTTTATTATCCCAGTTCATTCCTTCCTTTCCTTTCCGTGTGATGGTACAGTAAGTTCCCTCTGCAGGAATGCACAGCACCATCTAGTCCCCCCAAATTTTATCCGGGCTCCGGAACCGGCATAGGCTGACGAATCGGGCCTATGGTTGGGTCAATATTTCTGACTGTAGTCCGTGTGTGTGTGTTCACAAGACCGATTTGCCTGCTTGCGGGATGAAAAACCCCAGATAAACTTGCGGAAAAAACCGTGCTGTCCACGCCCAAGACCTGCTAACTTGGCTATGGCTGAGGAAGATCCTTAAGCTCCTCACGTCATCGACGGGAATCGAACCTAGGACGCTCCTTCCCCAGGCATATGGTTGCAGAGCGCATAGCCACTAGACTAACCGCGCGGACATCCCAGTTTGTTGTAATTCAGTAACTGCTGAACTGAGTACAAATTTAAAATTTTGTGTTAATCGTACTGATCATTTCGAATTTGAGAAAAGGAAATACATGAATGCATTTCAGCCAGTGTAACTGTTTTTAATTAGTTTAAATGGTTTCATAAAAGTTGTGGAAGTCTTGGAGACAGTTTCAGGACTGTTAATACTGTTTTTCAGTTCAGAAGCAGCATTTTCACTAGAAATTTCTTCAAAAAAGACACCTGGACACAGTTCATAAACCGTATTAGTATGTTATCTAAGAAATTCTACCAAAAATACAAGTCATTACACACACCTTTCGATCTGGTCGAACATAATATTTGCAACATCCTCCTTACTCTCCTCTATTAACTTTTCTAACTAGCAAAATTGCTAGTTACAATTAACCAGTTATTTAGCTAGCTAACTAGCAAAAAACTACCACTCTGTTTCATTGTCAAGGGCCAAAAAGCGTGCCGTGGGCAGAAGGCACTGAAAACTAAAAATTATCGCCCATAGAAATGAAATAGTTCATTTATACAACACCCAAAGCAACCTAAATCGGTGTCTTCTGCCAGTTTTATCAATTATTAAGCAACTATAATAAAATCGTTTTAACTATTGTTATGACTAATTTAACACTTACAACAGTAATAACATAAAACTAAAATAGTTGTTTTAGTTAGGAGTATATCTAATAAAACTTCTGTTTTAATTATTCCTCAAACAAAAGAATTATACCAATGAGATAATGATGATGCAGTAGTATTTCTGTTAGTTAAAAAAGATTAATAATAAGTGATTCGCTAAAGCTTTTCATTCCCCAAAGGGAATAGGCTAGGTCACTCATGTCACGACCATTATCATTACCACATGCACTTGAACAGCGATACAGAGGGCAATGTATCGCTGATATCGGCACGTGTCGTTAATGTTGTATTACTAGATGGATAATATGGATTTTATAAAATACTGTACATCATCACCTAGAAGCAGGGAATTATTCCTTATTTTAGCAATTTAATTTACTATTCCACTCTCTCACGAAAGTGATCTTGATAAAAGCATTCTTATTTATT
This sequence comes from Typopeltis vanoorti, assembly GCF_054136105.1. NCBI lineage: Eukaryota > Metazoa > Arthropoda > Arachnida > Uropygi > Thelyphonidae > Typopeltis > Typopeltis vanoorti. The sequence continues at coordinate 122,605,096 of NC_143555.1, read as the reverse complement.
TTTTATTCACCTTTCTATATTGCGAAATTTGTAGCACTTCGAACCAATGAATATTAGTTGATTCCAGTTCACCAGCTGTAGTGTGCTCAGAGAAAGAGAGAGAGAGAGAGAGAGAGCCGTGGCATGTGTCTGCTTCACTTAACATGCATTATTTTACTTGGCTTTGAACTACTGTACACACAGAGCTGCAAGGCCACATTGGTGCGTTTATTTATAGATAAAAAAACGGCTGGGACTAATTAAGTGGATGAAAACCCATAGAAATGGTAGTTGCATTAACTGTTTCTTTCAGCAACAAAAACACGAGTTGACTCATCAGAAAGGTTAGAGTAGTTTACATTGGAGTGGTAACTCAATAGCATTTCTCAGAACACACACACACACACACACACACACACACACACACACACACACACACACACACACACACACACACACACACACACACACACACACACACACACACACACACACACACACACACACTAAAGAAATTATCAGTAGCCATCTGGTTTGCAATAACCTTCAAGTTAAAAAAGTATCGAAATATACGATCCTACTGGTGGTATTTGATGGGAAAATATTTAGAAGCAAAAATAAATTAAATGGATAATGAGGTCACCAGGTAAGCGAATGGTCGAAAAAGTCTGCATTATAATTGTACAAATGTTTGTTAAATATGATAGGCACTAACCATCCATTAAAAAAAACCACATTCTAGGATTATGCTTCCATGACATAATGTTGAAAAATATTTGAAAACAAAACAAAAAAAAAAGTCTCGAGTGTTTTCTCTATTTCCTGCTTAGTGGCGCAATAATCGCCAATTTTAGGAAAGAATATTTTTCTTTCGTCTATTATTCACTGCTGTAAATTTAGGTAACAGCTGCTCAGGATTGAGATGTTGATGCAAAATGATAGACAGAAATGCACGGTTAGTTTCTTGCTTGTATATACTCGAGTGTGTGCCACGTATAGCACTAAACTGGGGATTAAAACGTTTATACACCAATTCGTTTATTCAATTTTTCTCAAAGATATTTGTTATTATTTTATATTGGGGCTTCTATTTATTTTGATGTATCAAACTTGATTCTTAGTTAGGTATCCACAAAAGTGTTGTACTTTTATTTAGAATTTTTAAATGCTTTACTGTAAGTATTATAATTAAAAAGTATAGAATTGATTGCAGAAATTGACTGCATCCATAAACAAGTAAGAAAATGTTAAGTGATTTAAAATACCTGATTACATTAGTGTTTGTCAATCCGTGAAGGAATTATTATTATAATTTCGAATAGTTTTACCAATACAGATGTTCCAAGTATACAATTATGGTGAAAAAGAGAAATAAATATTATTATTACAATTTCGAATTATTTTGCAGATAAAAAAATAATATAAATGAAAGAAAGAAAAAAAATTCTCCAATCACTCTTGAATTAACTGATTGGTTAAACAATACACATTACTCTGTAATCCTGAAGTGGCTTAAAAAAGTTCCATTTTTATTCAGTTTCCCGAATCGAACGCTTAGCCTACCCTCGATACCAATGTCCAAAAAACATTACAATCTTTTCTCCGTGAGGTTTACATTTGAAACAAAAAAAGTAGTATATACGTATATGACTAAATAAAACTTTACATATAATAGTTGGAAACTGCTCAGTTGGAAATTTTTCAATTGTCGATACTTCAGTTATTTTCGCGAAAACTATCATGATGTCTCTAATAGAAAATGGGTGGAGATACTTTTATAAAAATCTATCAGAAGTTAACAACATATTTATTGAGACCTCGTACTTGTTTTAAGTTTATGTACACTACCCTCCCCCACACTGTATGTGTGTGTGTGTGTTGATTGCTTGAAACCATCTTGAAAACATTTTTATGTAAAATTATTGATAGACTGGGGCCAACTATTTATGATTGGCTAAGGGTAGAGATTGGCTGCTCTCCAGTTTCCAAAAGCTAGTTAGAACTAAACGGCCTTGCCTATTGGTAAATAAAAAGGTGTTAGCAAATTGTATTATTTATTTATTTAAAACCATGATTGTATTAAATCAATAAATTATATATAATTACAGTTTTATTATTATTTTTTAAAATCATGGTTTGTAAGTATAGATAAGTACTTATCTATCTATACTTTCAAGTATAGATAAGTAGGTTTCGGTTATCGAACCCCTTAGCCCTGTTTATAAACCATATTTGAACTAGAGACCAAACTGTAAAATCATCTAACACCCAACGACATTCTTAAATACATAGTGGGATTTGAACCGACAGCCTTTTGGAAAAACTATCATTTAATTACATTGCAATCAAATTAGCGAAATTGCGATAGATTGCAACGCCATCTATCGGGAATCACTACCACGAGCAATTTTTTTCGTCTGTAAATTGCGAATGTTCTCATGATCGATTTGCCTGTATGCAGGATGAAAAACCCGAGTTTGCGGAGTAAAAAAAAATAAAATAAATAAAATAAAAAACTGCGACCGTCGTATGAGAACGGCTAACTCATCTTCAATTGAAAACGTCCATATAAAGATTACCCTCATCACGACAAGAATCAAACGCAGGTCTTTTCCAATCAGAGAGAGCAATATCCCGTATTATTTTATTATTTTTATTGGTCTATTATTAGAATTAGTTGATTTTTTTATTTATGTAAAAAATTAAATATATCGAAAATTACATAAGGAAAATGTTGAAATTATAGATAACTATTTTTCCAGATTCTGTATTTAGCAAGTATTTCATACTGTTATCAAAAGCCTTGCTGACATGTTTTGTTGAAATTTAAAATAATCTATGGTAAATTACTTCAGTATATTAAGGTAAAAAATGAACATAAGATTCCAAATATACTGATATACGAACATCATTTGAAGAAAAAAAAAAAAAATGTCGGAAATTTTCAAAGGCGGCAACCCTAATCAGTTAGTATATTGCATGCTAAACTGCGATATGTAACTAGATTCAGTACAGTATCAATGGATATCAGTAGGTCAGTTAGCAGTACAACTATCTTAATAATCGGAGAAGAACAAGCTGGTTTAGCGATTTTTTTTTTTTTTTCCCCTAAATAGTTGTTCAAAACCATAGGCAATAGAGAGACGAGAATGACTACATGTGGAAGTTTACAGAAGAAACTTTTTAATTTGGTTCTTATTTTATATTATGTAAGTTCTTATTTTTGCTGGCTACTCAGAAATAAATAACATATGCGTAGTAAACCAATGATTAAGAGACGTAAATTTTGCCTTTAGCTTCGACATCCTCGCTACTCTACTATGAATAAGACGTTATGTGATTCACGCATGTCAGGATATGAAGTCACCGGTTTTGATAAGTAGTCGATAGAGGGAGATAATAATCTTTCACTTTGCGTAAATCGCTTTGTATGTGTGTGTGATATTTATAAATTAATTCATCTATTTATAACTCATCTATTTATACATCAATAACAAAATAAACAAGCATTATTCGTGGAACATAATTCATTTCAAAAGAATGTTTTGACATCTGCCTAAACATACGAGTAATGAATCTCGGAATTGATATTGTAAGGTTTATTCTACTAAATGTATTTTATATAATTTTTGGAACAAGTGTTACAAAACTAGAATTAAACGTTATTCTAAAATTAAAGGGAATAAAAGTTACAAAATTATCATTAATTTAAACCTTCAAAATTTGTCGTTTTGCGATTTATTATTATTATTATTATTATTATTATTTTATTGGGAGTATAATAACTTTAAGGAAATATAGGAAAATTCAAAAAAATAAAAATTAAAAAATATAAAAATTAAAAATTATTAAGAAGACAGATTTCTTGACATTTTATTTTTATATGCACCGTTAAATGCTGATCCTGTAATAAAAGGAAAAGTGTTTTATTCGAACTTTCAGTATCCGTGTATCCCTTTTTAAAATTTTAGTAACGCTTCAGTATCCCTCTCTCGGACAAAGGCAAATTTGGGAGAAATTATAATAATATGTCATGCAAAGTCGAATAATTATAAAAGTATTTATTTTTTTAACATTTGTATTATAATAAATTAATACTTCTCCCACTCGTTATATATATACATCATAAAGCGATCGTGCCATCAATCAGACGCAGCAATTAATGCAGGTCAGTCGATACATGCCAAAAGACATATATTGAAAAATTTATTGCAGAAGAGACATGCACTTATCTGGGACACTGCGGCGACAATGATATAAAAATAAAAATAAATAAATAATCAAATTTTTAAAAAATGCATCGTACCACAGGGATACGCTTTGAGGAACATTGCTCTAGAGGCAGTACCACTGTGGTGCGATGCATTTTTTAAAAATTTGATTATTTTTAAGCGCTACTTCATATGCCCGAGCCGGGCCAACGAAGTAGCGCTAGGTCTGAAGTAGCGCAATACTTCGTTCGCCTTGCGTTCAACAGCGGCCGTGATTCCCGAGAGCTATAGGGTATTCCCACCTTATGTGACCGCTGATTCATAAGTAGTGTAGAAATAGAAGACACGACACAATATAAAAAATAATAATAATTTTAATTAGGAAAAGATTTTTGGAAATTTTTCTAGTGTTTTTTCCTTTTTCTTTGGGGGAAGGGTCTCTTTGCCCTCTCCCTAGGTGCGCCACTGCTCACCATCATATATTTCCTGATTTGGATATCCTCAAGGGGTGTTCAGGTTACTATAACAGCACTACATAATCAATTTTACATTATTATTAATTTCCTATCCATAATTTTCTTCCAAATTAGTCTATTACTTGTCTGCACTCCAATATTGTCATATCTAACATTTCGTGCTTCTAAGGCACTTCTGACCCAAAGAAAGACCACGTTGGTCTTTCTCTGGATCCCTTTCCTTGGCATTAAACACCTGTTTTGCTAACCTTTCCTCACCCATTCTATTTACCTACGTGACCATACAACCTTAGATTAGCTCTGCTTACGCATTCTTCAACGCTAGCAATGTCAGGCTCCTTTGACTACGCATTGTATACGACCTATGACTGAGCATCTGCAATCATCGCCAATACATGATACCAGTGATTTCCTCTGGACCGGCTCGGGT